>NW_024061708.1:202595-272849 GCF_016432855.1 Salvelinus namaycush | reverse complement strand
TTTCACCTGGTCAGTATGTCAAGGAAAGAGCAGGTGTTCTTAATGTTTTGTCCACTCTGTGTTCAGTCTAATCTGCCATCCTAGAAGTTGTTTGTGTGACTTCAAATTGAGGGGTGTTGGAACACATATTCATCAGCGATTGGATCGTCTTAACAAATCAAAGAGTAACCAATCATCATGTAGATCATCCCATCGGTTTCTTGGGACCAATGAGAACGGTCAGAATGAGTTTAAATTCTAGAAATCGTTGGCACTCGTGGTGGCGAAGAAACGTCAGTTGGCTGAAGCCAGGTGGATGGCTAGCCGTCACTTGGGCTATGGGTGTTAGGTGGAGAAACAGAGAGAGCTAACAGACCTCGCTGATGCAGGAGACCACAGCTTTCTCAGTGATCGGCTGTTGCTGTGGTCAGTGGTTTAGGCTGAGCAGAAAGGAACTTCACAATATACTTTACTGTTAGCCAGTGGTGTTGACACATTTACACAGGAAACCCACAGCGTTATTCTGGTCTGACTCATGCCACGATATAACCTGACATCATCAGTGACAATTTTCTCATGTAATTCTTGGTGGGAAACATGCCAGCAAAGCCACTAACGCTACTCAATACATTAATTGCACTATAACGGTGACACGCGATGCCCACAAAACTGTTAAGGCCTACGTAAAGCTGTCCCAACACCTTACCACAAATCATGCTTCATTGACAGCATGGCCAATGTTGAATCTTTATCAGTTAAACTAGGAAAAGAGACCCTTAATCTTATATTTGCGATCACACAGCCACTCCATTGAATAGCTAATGATTACTAGGTGAGACAACCACATATCACAGTCAGTACATTCATCTTCAGATAGCTAGGTGGGACAACCACATATCACAGTCATAGTCAGTACATTCATCTTCAGATAGCTAGGTGAGACAACCACATATCACAGTCATAGTCAGTACATTCATCTTCAGATAGCTAGTGGGACAACCACATATCACAGTCATAGTCAGTACATTCATCTTCAGATAGCTAGGTGAGACAACCACATATCACAGTCATAGTCAGTACATTCATCTACAGATAGCTAGGTGGGACAACCACATATCACAGTCATAGTCAGTACATTCATCTACAGATAGCTAGGTGAGACAACCTCATATCACAGTCATAGTCAGTACATTCATCTTCAGATAGCTAGGTGGGACAACCACATATCACAGTCATAGTCAGTACATTCATCTACAGATAGCTAGGTGGGACAACCACATATCACAGTCATAGTCAGTACATTCATCTCCAGATAGCTAGGTGAGACGACTACCACATATCACAGTCATAGTCAGTACATTCATCTACAGATAGCTAGGTGAGACAACCACATGTCATAGTCAGTACATTCATCTTCAGATAGCTAGGTGAGACAACCCACATGTCATAGTCAGTACATTCATCTTCAATAAGCTAGGTGGGACACCACATATCACAGTCATAGTCAGTACATTCATCTTCAGATAGCTAGGTGAGACACACACACATAACAAGTCATAGTCAGTACATTCATCTTCAGATAGCTAGGTGAGACACCACATATCACAGTCATAGTCAGTACATTCATCTTCAGATAGCTAGGTGGGACAACCACATATCACAGTCATAGTCAGTACATTCATCTTCAGATAGCTAGGTGAGACAACCACATATCACAGTCATAGTCAGTACATTCATCTACAGATAGCTAGGTGAGACAACCACATATCACAGTCATAGTCAGTACATTCATCTACAGATAGCAAGGTGGGACAACCACATATCACAGTCAGTACATTCATCTACAGATAGCTAGGTGGGACAACCACATATCACAGTCAGTACATTCATCTACAGATAGCTAGGTGGGACAACCACATATCACAGTCATAGTCAGTACATTCATCTTCAGATAGCTAGGTGAGACAACCACATATCACAGTCAGTACATTCATCTACAGATAGCTAGGTGGGACAACCACATATCACAGTCATAGTCAGTACATTCATCTTCAGATAGCTAGGTGGGACAACCACATATCACAGTCATAGTCAGTACATTCATCTTCAGATAACTAGGTGAGACAACCACATATCACAGTCATAGTCAGTACATTCATCTTCAGATAGCTAGGTGGGACAACCACATATCACAGTCATAGTCAGTACATTCATCTACAGATAGCTAGGTGGGACAACCACATATCACAGTCATAGTCAGTACATTCATCTACAGATAGCTAGGTGAGACAACCACATATCACAGTCATAGTCAGTACATTCATCTACAGATAGCTAGGTGAGACAACCACATATATCACAGTCATAGTCAGTACATTCATCTACAGATAGCTAGGTGAGACAAACCACATTCACAGTCATAGTCAGTACATTCATCTACAGATAGCTAGGTGAGACACCACATGTCATAGTCATACATTCATCTTCAGATAGCTAGGTGAGACAACCACATATCACAGTCATAGTCAGTACATTTCATCTACAGATAGCTAGGTGAGACAACCACATATCACAGTCATAGTCAGTACATTCATCTTCAGATAGCTAGGTGGGACAACCACATATCACAGTCATAGTCAGTACATTCATCTACAGATAGCTAGGTGGACCAACCACATATCACAGTCATAGTCAGTACATTCATCTTCAGATAGCTAGGTGGGACAACCACATATCACAGTCATAGTCAGTACATTCATCTCCAGATAGCTGGTGGGACAACCACATATCACAGTCATAGTCAGTACATTCATCTTCAGATATAGCTAAGGTGGGACAACCACATATCACAGTCATAGTCGATACATTCATCTACAAGATAGCTGGGTGAGACAACCACATATCACAGTCATAGTCAGTACATTCATCTTCAGATAGCTGGGTGGGGTGGGGGCAGTCAGGTGCTCTGATAGCTGTGAAACCAACATATCACAGTCATAGTCAGTACATTCATCTACAGTCATAGTGTCAATAAGGTAGTGCGTGACAGTAACACAGTATCACATCAAGTCAGTACTCATCTTCAGATAGCTAGGTGGGACAACCATATCACAGTCCAGTCGTACATTCATCTCAGATAGCTAGGTGCAACCACATATCACAGTCACTAGTCAGTACATTCATCTATCAGATAGCTAGGTGAGACAACCACATATATCACAGTCAGTACAGTACATCTTCAGATAGCTAGGTGAGACAACACATATCACAGTCATAGTTCAGTACATTCATCTTCATGATAGCTAGACTGACAACCACATATCACAGTCCATAGTCATACATTCATCTTCAGATAGCTAGGTGGGACAACCCACATATCACGAGTCATAGTCATTACATTCATCATACAGATAGCTATGTGAGACAACCACATATCACAGTCATAGTCATGTACAAATCATCTCCGATAGCTAGTAGACAACCACATATCACACAGTCATAGTCAGTACATTCATCTCCAGATAGCTAGGTGAGACAACCACTATCCACGTCATAGTCGTACATTCATCTACAGATAGCTAGGTGAGACAACCACATATCACAGTCATTCATACATTCATCTTCAGATGCTAGCACAGACACCAAACATATCACAGTCAATAGTCAGTTACATTCATCTTCCCTCTTCAGATACTGGTGAGACAACCACATATCACAGTCATAGTCAGCTACATTCCATCCTACAGATAGGCTAGGTGGTGACAACCACATATCCACAGTCATTAGTCAGTACATTCATCTTCAGATAGCTAGTGAGACAACCACATATCACAGTCATAGTCAGTACATTCATCTCCAGATAGCTGGGTGGGACAACCACCTATCACAGTCATAGTCAGTACATTCATCTTCAGATAGCTAGGGGGACAACCACATAATCACAGTCATCATTCAAGATAGCTATGTGAACATACCGTTACCTCATACCGCAAACACACAATAGCTAGGAACACCTATATAAGTCAATCCAAGATAGTTACATTCTATCTTCATCAATAGGCTAGGTGAGACAACCACCTATCACAGTCATAGTCAGTACATTTCATCTCACAGATAGCTAGGTGGAAACAACCACATATCACAGTCATAGTCAGTACATTCATCTACAGATAGCTAGGTGAAACCAAACCACATTCATAGTCAGTACATTCATCTTCAGATAGCTAGGTGGACAACCACATATCACAGTCATAGTCAGTACTTCATCTACAGATAGCTAGTGAGCATACAGATGTAACCATATACTATACACAGTCATAGCGTCATGATACATTCATCTACAGATAGCTAGGTGGACAACCACATATCACAGTCATAGTCATAACATTCATCTACAGATAGCTAGGTGGACAACCACATATCACAGTCAGTCAGTACATTCATCTTCAGATAGCTAGGTGAGACAACCACATATCACGTCATAGTCAGTACATTCATCTCAGATAGCTAGGTGGGACAACCACATATGTCACAGTCATAGTCAGTACATTCATCTCCAGATGAGCTAGGTGGGGACAACCACATATCACAGTCTCCAGTCGTACATTCATCAATCAGATAGCTAGGTGGACAACCACATATCACAGTCATAGTCAGTACATTCATCTTCAGATAGCAGGTGGGACACCACATATCACAGTCATAGTCAGTACATTCTCTCACAGATGCTAGGTGGACAACCACATATCACAGTCATAGTCAGTACAGTTCATCTACAGATAGCTAGGTGGGAGTACAACCACATATCACAGTCATAGTCAGTACATTCATCTTCAGATAGCTAGGTGAGACAACCACATATCACAGTCATCAGTCAGTTACATTCATCTTCAGATAGCATGTGGGACAACCACAATACCAGTCATAGTCGTACAGTTCATCTACAGATAGCTGGTGAACAACCACATATCACAGTCATAGTCAGTACATTCATCTCAGATAGCTAGGTAGACAACCACATATCACAGTCATAGTCAGTACATTCATCTCAGATAGCTAGGTGGGACAACCACATATCACAGTCATAGTCAGTACATTCATCTACAGATAGCTAGGGTGACAACCTACATATCACAGTCATAGTCAGTACATTCATCTTCAGATAGCTAGGTGGGACAACCACATATCACAGTCATAGTCAGTACATTCATCTACAGATAGCTAGGTGGACAACCACATATCACAGTCATAGTCAATACATTCATCTCAGATAGCTAGGTGGGACAACACACATATCACAGTCATAGTCAGTACATTCATCTACAGATAGCTAGGTGAGGCCAATCACATATCACAGTCATAGTCAGTACATTCATCTTCAGATAGCTAGGTGAACAACCAATATCCAGTCATAGTCAGTACATTCATCCCAATAGCTAGGTGAGACACCACATATCAACAGTCATAGTCAGTACATTCATCTCAGATAGCAGGTGGACAACCAACATATCACAGTCATAGTCAGTACATTCATCTACAGATAGCTAGGTGAGACAACCACATATCACAGTCATAGTCAGTACATTCATCTTCAGATAGCTAGGTGAGACAACCACATCTCACATTATGTCAGTACATTCATTCTCAGATAGCTAGGTGAGACAACCACATATCACAAGTCATAGTCAGTACATTTCAATACAGATACTAGGTGAGACACACCACATATCATAGTCAGTACATTCATCTACAGATAGCTAGGTGGTGACAAACCACATATCACAGTCATAGTCAGTACATTCATCTACAGATAGCTAGGTGGACAACCACATATCACAGTATAGTCAGTACATTCATCTTCGAACTAGGTGACAACCATATCACGTATAGTCATACTCATCTCACAGATAGCTAGGGAGACAACCACATATCACAGTCATAGTCAGTACATTCATCTACAATAGCTAGGTGAGACAACCCACATATCAATCAGTCGTACATTCATCTTCAGATAGCTAGGTGTGGGAAAACCACATATCACAGTCATAGTCAGTACATTCATCTCAGATAGCTAGGTGGACAACCACATACAGTCATAGTCAGTACATTCATCTCAGATAGCTAGGTGGGACAACCACATATCAAGTCATAGTCAGTACATTCATCTTCAGATAGCTAGGTGAGACAACACAATATCACAGTCATTCAGTACATTCATCTCAGATAGCTAGGTGAGACAACCACATATCACAGTCATAGTCAGTACATTCTCTACAGATAGCTAGGGGAGACAACCACATATCACAGTCATAGTCAGTACATTCATCTCAGATAGCTAGGTGAGACAACCACTTCACAGTCATAGTCAGTACATTCATCTACAGATAGCTAGGTGGACAACACATATCACAGTATTATCAGTACATTCATCTACAGATAGCTAGGTGAGACAACCACATATCACAGTCATAGTCAGTACATTCATCTCAGATAGCTAGGTGGGACAACCACATATCACAGTCATAGTCAGTTCTTCTCTACAGATCTAGGGAGACAACCACATATCACAGTCTAGTCAGTACATTCATCTACAGATAGCTAGTGTGAGAAACCACCACATATCACAGTCATAGTCAGTACATCATCTCAGTAGCTAGGTGGACAACACCACATATCACAGTCATAGTCAGTACATTCATCTTCAGATAGCTAGGTGAGACAACCACATATCACAGTCATAGTCAGTACATTCATCTTCAGATAGCTAGGTGGGCAACCACATATCACAGTCATAGTCAGTAATTCATCTACAGATAGCTAGGTGGACAACCACATATACTCACAGTCATAGTCAGTACATTCATCTCAGATAGCTAGGTGAGACAACCACATATCACAGTCATGTCAGTACATTCATCTTCAGATAGCTAGGTGGACAACCACATATCCAGTCATAGTCAGTACATTCATCTCAGATAGCTAGGTGAGAACAACCACATATCAGTCATAGTCAGTACATTCATCTACAGATAGCTAGGTGGACAACCACATATCATCGTCAGTACATTCATCTTCAGATAGCTAGGTGAGACAACCAACATATCCAGTCAGTACATCACTCTACGATAGCTAGGTGAGACACCACATATCACAGTCATAGTCAGTACATTCATCTACAGATAGCTAGTGGGACAACACATATCACAGTCATAGTCAGTACATTCATCTTCAGATAGCTAGGTGGGACAACCACATATCACAGTCATAGTCAGTACATTCATCTACAGATAGCTAGGACAACCCACATGTCATAGTCAGTACATTCATCTCAGATAGCTAGGTGGGACAACCACATATCACAGTCATAGTCAGTACATTCATCTTCAGATAGCTAGGTGAGACAACCACATATCACAGTCATAGTCAGTACATTCATCTCAGATAGCTAGGGTGACAACCACATATCACAGTCATAGTCAGTACATTCATCTCAGATAGCTAGGTGAGACAACCACATATCACAGTCATAGTCAGTACATTCATCTCAGATAGCTAGGTGGGACAACCACATATCACAGTCATAGTCAGTACATTCATCTTCAGATAGCTAGGGTAGACAACCACATATCACAGTCATAGTCAGTACATTCATCTCAGATAGCTAGGTGAGACAACCACATATCACAGTCATAGTCAGTACATCATCTCAGATAGCATGGGATACAACCACAGATCACATCATGTCAGTACATTCATCTCAGATAGCTAGGTGAGGACAACCACATATCACAGTCATAGTCAGTACATTCATCTACAGATAGCTAGGTGAGACAACCACATATCACAGTCATAGTCAGTACATTCATCTCAGATAGCTAGGTGGACAACCACATATCACGTCATAGTCAGTACATTCATCTTCAGATAGCTAGGTGGACAACCACATATCACAGTCATAGTCAGTACATTCATCTTCAGATAGCTAGGTGAGACACCACATATCACAGTCATAGTCAGTACATTCATCTTCAGATAGCTAGGTGAGACAACCACATATCACAGTCATAGTCAGTACATTCATCTACAGATAGCTAGGTGGAGAACAACCACATATCACAGTCATAGTCAGTACATATCTTCAGATAGCTAGGTGAGACAACCCATATCAATAGTCAGTACATTCATCTACAGATAGCTAGGTGGACAACCACATATCACAGTCATAGTCAGTACATTCATCTACAGATAGCTAGTGGGACAACCACATATCACAGTCATAGTCAGTACATTCATCTCAGATAGCTAGGTGAGACAACCACATATCACAGTCATAGTCAGTACATTCATCTCCAGATAGCTAGGTGGGACAACCACATATCACAGTCATAGTCAGTACATTCATCTTCAGATAGCTAGGTGGAGAACCACATATCACAGTCATAGTTCGTACATTCATCTCAGATAGCTAGGTGGGACAACCACATATCACAGTCATAGTCAGTACATTCATCTACAGATAGCTAGGTGGACAACCACATATCACAGTCATAGTCAGTACATTCATCTCAGATAGCTAGGTGGACAACCACATATCACAGTCATAGTCAGTACATCATCTCAGATAGCTAGGTGGGACAACCACATACTCACAGTCATAGTCAGTACATTCATCTACAGATAGCTAGGTGGGACAAACCAACATATCACAGTCACAGTCAGTACATTCATCTCAGATAGCTAGGTGAGACAACCACATATCACAGTCATAGTCAGTACATTCATCTTCAGATAGCTAGGTGAGACAACCACATATCACAGTCATAGTCAGTACATTCATCTTCAGATAGCTAGGTGAGACAACCACATATCACAGTCGTAGACAGTACATTTTTCCACAATAAAAAATAGCATTGCTAGCAAAAAAAGTTGGGGTTTTTTATTGGGAGAGGGGGGATAATATTGAGAAGTCTTCAACACATGCTAGTCCCAACCCGGTCATACCCCCCCAAACCAACCCAGTCATATCCCCATACCTCCCAACCCAGTCATATACCCCCAACCCAGTCATATCCCCATACCCCCAACCCAGTCATATCCCCTACCCCCCAACCCAGTCATATCCCCCATACGCCCCAACCCAAGTCCATATCCCCATACCCCCAACCCAGTCATATCCCCCATACCCCCAAGAACCCAGTCCTATCCCTACCCCCCAAACCAGTCCATATCCCCATCAACCCCCCACCCAGTCATATCCCCCATAACCCCCATCCCATCTATCCCCCATACCCCAACCCAGTCGTATCCCCATCCCCCAACCCAGTCATATCCCCCATACCTCCCAACCCAGTTTATATCCCCATACCCCCAAGCCCTCATATCCCCCATACCCCCCAACCCAGTCATATCCCCATACCCCCAACCCATCATATCCCTACACCCCACAACCCAGTCATATCCCCATCCCCCAACCCAGTCAGATCCCCCCTACCCCCCAACAAGTTCATATCCCCATACCCCCCAACCCAGGTCATATCCCCCCATACCCCCAACCCAGTCATATCCCACACCCCCCAACCCAGTCATATCTTTAACCCCCAACCCAGTCCTACGCCCCTTCCCGTCATATCCCCATAACCCCCAACCCGTCATATCCAATCCCCCAACCCAGTTATATCCCCCATGACCCCCACCCAGTCATATCCCCATCCCCCCAACCCAGTCATATCCCCATACCCCCCAACCCAGTCATATCCCCATACCCCCCAACCCAGTCATATCCCCATACCCCCCAACCCAGTCATATCCCCCTACCCTACCCAGTCAATATTATCCCCAATACCCCACCCAGTCCTATCCCCCATACCCCCCCAACCAGTCATATCCCCCATGACCCGCCACCCAGTCCATATCCCCCAACCCAGTCATTCCCCATACCCCCCACCCAGTCATATCCCCATACCCCCAACCCAGTCATATCCCCCATCCAGTCATATCCCCCATACGCCCAAACCAGTCATATCCCTTCCATACTACCCCACCCAGTCATATCCCCCACCGGCATATCCCCCATACGCCCCAACCCAGTCATATCTCCATAACCCCCAACCCAGTCATATCCCCATACCCCCAACCCAGTCCATATCCCATACCCCCAACCCAGTCATATCCCCCATCCAGTTCATATCCCCATACGCCCCACCCAGTCATATCCTCCATACCCCCACCCAGTCATATTTCCCCCATACGCCCCAACCCAGTCCATAATCCCCATACGCCCCAACCCAGGCATATCCTCCATACCCCCAACCAGTCATATCCTTTAACGCCCCCAACCCGTCAATACGCCCCAACCATCATAACCCCATACCCCAACCAGTCCATATCCCCATACCCCTAACCCCCAACCAAGTTCATTCCCCATACCCAACCCAGTTCATATCCCCAACCCCAGTCATATCCCCCATACCCCCCAACCCAGTCATACATTCCCCATACCCCCAAACCCAGTCCTATCCCCAACCCACAACCCAGTCATATCCCCCATACCCCAACCTCATATCCCCCTACCCGCCAACCAAGTCATAATCCCCTGAAACCCCCAACCAGTCATATCCCCCATACCCCCAACTCAGTCAATATCCCCCATACCCCCCAACCCAGTCATATTCCCCCAACCCAGTCAATATCCCCATACCCCCAACCCCAGTCATATCCCCTATACCCCCCAACACCATGTCATATTCCCCCATACCGCGCCCCCAACCCAGTCATATCCCCTACCCCCGAACCCCAGTTCTATATCCCCAATCACCACCGCAACCCAGTCATATCCCCCATACCCCCCAACCCAGTCAATATCCCATACCCCCAACCCAGTTCATTATCCCATACCACCCCAACCCAGTCCATATCCCCCTACCCCCACCAAGTCATATCCCATACCCCCACCAAGTCATATTCCCCCCCATACCCCCCCCCCCCCCCCCCCCCAAAAAAAACCCAGTCATATCCCACACCCCCCAACCCAGTCATATCCTTTACCCCCACCCAGTCAAGACGCCCCATTCCCGTCATAGCCCCATACCCCAACCCATCATATCCCCAACCCAGTTATATCCCCCATACCCCCAACCAGTCATACCCCATAAACCCCCAACCCGTCATATCCCCATACCCCCCAACCCAGTCATATCCCCATACCCCCCCCCAACCCTTCATATCCCCATAAGGGTCCCCCCAACCCAGGTCATATCCCCCTACCCCTCACCCAGTCATATCCGCCAATCCCCCAACCCAGTCATCTCCCCCTACCCCCCAACCCAGTCATATCCCCCATACCCCCCAACCCAGTCATATTCCCCCAACCCATTCATATCCCCATACCCCCCAACCCGTTTTTCACCCATATCCCCATAACCCCCAACCCAGTAATTCCCCCATCCCAGTCTAGCCCCCATACGCCCCAACCCAGTCATATCCTCCATACCCCCAACCCAGTCATATCCCCCATACCGTCATATCCCATACGCCCCAACCCAGTCCAATCCTCCATAGACCCCCAACCCAGCATATCCCCATACCCCAACCCGTCATACCGCCTACCCCGCAACCCAGTCCAAAAAAAAATAAATTTTTTTCCCCCATCCCAGTCATATCCCCCATACGCCCCAACCAGTCATATCCTCCATACCCCCAACCCAGTCTCTCCTCCACCCCGTCATATCCCCCATACGCCCAACCCAGTCCATATTCCTCCATAGAACCACCCCACCCCATGTTCCTATCCTTTAACCCCCAACCCAGTCATACGCCCAACCAGTCAATACCCCCCATTTACCCCAACCCAGTCATATCCCCATCCCCCAACCAAGGTCATATCCCCATACCCAACCCAGTCATATCCCCCAACCCAGTCATCTCCCCCTACCCACCCACCAGTCATATTTCCCATACCCCCACCAGTGCATATCCCCATACCCCACAACCCAGTCCATCATCCCCCTACCCCCCAACCCCCGTCATATCGCCCCTACCCCCCCAACCAAGTCATTAATCCCCACTTCACCACCAACCCAGTCATATCCCCCCATACCCCCAACTCAGTCCATATGTCCCCCATAGCCCCCCAACCCAGTCCCTATCCCCCAGACCCCAGATCATTCATCCCATACCCCCACCCAGTCATATCCCCATGATACACGACACCCCCATACTCAGTCATATCCCCCATACCCCCCAACCCGTCATATTCCCTCCATTAGCATAGGATAGGTTTTTGGTTTATGTATTTACCCCCCAACCCAGATGCATATCTGCCCGCCTTTACCCTTCCCCCCCAACCCATCATTATCCCCATATCCCCCACCGTCATATCCCATACGCCCCAACCGCAGTCATGATCCTCCTACCCCCCACTCGCAGTCATATCCCCATAATCCCCAACCCAGTCATATCCCCATACGCCCAACCCAGTCATATCCCCCATCCCAGTCTATCCCCATACGCCCCAACCCGTCATATCCCCATAACCCCCCACCCAGTCTATCCCCAACCCGAGTCATATCCCCCATACGCGCCCAACCCAGCATAGATCCCCCATACGCCTCAACCCAGTCATATCCTCCACTACCCCCACCCAGTCATATCCTTTACCCCCAACCAGTCATACGCCCAACCCACGTCATATCCACATACAACCCCCAACCCAGTCATATTTTCCCCAGACCCCAACCATTCATATCCCATACCCCCAACCCAGTCATATCCCCCAACCAGTCATATCCCACATACCCGCCACACCCAGTCATATTCCCTACCCCCAACCCAGTCATATCCCCATACCCCACAACCCAGTCATATCCCAATACCCCCAACCCAGTCATATCCCCCTACCCCCAACCAAGTCATATCCCCCATACCCCAACCCGTCATATTCCCCCATGACCCCCCAACTCAGTCATATCCCCCCCATACCCCCCAACCCAGGTCTATCCCCCAACTCGAGTCATATCCCCATACCCCCAACCCATACATATCCCCATACCCCCCCACCCAGTCATATCCCCCCATACCCCCAGACCCAGTCATATCCCCTAAACTCCGCCCAACCAGTCATATCCCCAATACCCCCCAACCCAGTCATATCCCCACACCCCCCAACCCAGTCCATATCCTCTTAACCCCCAACCCCAGTCCATACGCCCCATTCCAGTCATTATCCCCATACCCCCAACCCGTCATATCCCCCAACCAGTCATATCCCCATACCCCCACCCCAGGTCATATCCCCATAACCCCCCAACCCATCATATCCCATAACCCCCCCAACCCAGTCATATGCCAATACCCCCCAACCCAGTCATATCCCCCGACCCCCTAACCAGTCATATCCCCAATACCCCCAACCCAGTCATAATCCCCCATACCCCCCAACCCAGTCATATACCCATACCCCCAACCCAGTCATATCCCCCTACCCCCAACCCGTCATAATCCCCATACCCCCCACCATCATATCCCCTCCCCCAACCCAGTCATATCCCCCTATCCCAGTCATATCCCCCTAGACGCCCCAACCCAGTCATATCCTCCTACCCCCAACTTATGACGATTCATATCCCCCCAACCGTCATATCCCCCCATTACGCCCCAATCCAGTCATATCTCCATACCCCCAACCCAGTCCATATCCCATACCCCCACCCGTCATATCCCCATACCCCAACTCCAGTCATATCCGCATACCCCCACCCAGTCATATCCCCCATCCCAGTCATATCCCTCCATACAACGCCCAACCCAGTATATCCTCCATACCCCCAAACCCAGTCATATCCCCACCCAGTCATATCCCCCATAACGCCCCACCCAGTCCATATCCCCCATGAAGCCCCAAACCCAGTCATATCCTCCATACCCCCACCCAGTCATATCCTTTAAACCCCCAACCGTCATACGCCCCAACCCAGTCATATCCCCATACCCACCAACGCCAGTCATATCCCCTAGCGACAACCCCCACCAAGTCATATCCCCATACCCCCAACCCAGTCATATCCCCCATACACCAACCCAGTCATATTCCCATGAACAATAACCCCCAACCCATTCCCATCCCCATACCCCACACACCCAGTCAATCCCTACCCCCAACCCAGTCATATCCCCCTAACCCCCCAACCACGTCATATCCCCCTACCCCCAACCCAGTTCATAATCCCCCTACCCCCCAACTCAGTCTATCCCCATACCCCCCAACCCAGTCATATCCGCAACCAGTCATATCCCCATACCCCCATACCCAGTCATATCCTCCATACCCCCCAACACCCAGTCATATCCCCATACCCCCCAACCCAGTCGATATCCCCCACTATACCCCGCCAAGCCCAGTCATATCCCCTACCCCCAACCCCAGGTCATATCCCCAATACCCCAACCCATTCTATCCCCCATACCCCCCACCAGTCATCATCCCCCATACCCCCAACCCAGTCAATCCCCATATCCCCCAACCGTGTTACATATCCCATACCCCCCATCGCCCCAACTCCATTCATACCTCATAAACCCCCAACCGCAGTCCATATCCCATACCCCACAGACCCAGTCATATCCCCCTAAACCCCCAACCCAGTCATATCCCCCATCCATCATATCCCCCTAACGCCCCAACCCAGTTCATATCCCTCCATACCCCCCACCCAGTCATATCCCCCAACCCATCATATCCCCCATACGCCCCAACCCAGTCATATCCCCCATACCGCCCGCAACCCAGGCATATCTCCATACCCCCAACCCAGTCATATCCTTTAACCCCCAACCCAGTCATACGCCCCAACCCAGTCCTATCCCCATAATCAAATACCCCAACCCGTCATATCCCCATAGAACCCCAACCAAGTCATATCCCCATAACCCCCAACCCAGTCCCATATCCCCCACCAGTCATATCCCCCATACCCCCAACCCGTCATATTCCCATACCCCCAACCCCAGTCATATCCAGCATACGACCCCACAACCCAGTCATATCCCCATACCCCCCCCAACCCCGTCATATCCCCCAACCCCCCTATCCAAGTCATATCCCCCATACCCCCAACCAATTCATATCCCCATACCCCCCAACTCAGTCATATCCCCCATACCCCCAACCCAGTCATATATCCCCCAACCCAGTCATAATCCCCATACCCCCAACACAGTCATATCCCCATACCCCCCCAACCATTCAATATCCCCCATACCACCCCCCAACCAGTCATATCCCCATACCCCCCAAACCCAGTCATATCCCATACCCCCCAACCCAGTCATATCCCCCTACCCCCCAACCCATCCATATCCCCAATACCCCCAACCCAGGTCATATTCCCCATACCCCCCAACCAGTCATATCCCCCATACCCCCAACCCCAGTCTATCCCCCAAACCCAGTCATAATCCCCCTACCCCCCAACCCAGTCATATCCCATACCCCCAACCCAGTCATATCCCCCTACCCCCAACCCAGTCCATATCCCCCATCCCAGTCATACCCCCATCTGCCCCAACCCAGTCATATACTCCATACCCCCACCGTCATATTCCCCCAACACATCATATCCCCCATACGCCCCAACCCAGTCATATCCTCCATACCCCCAACCCAGTCATATCCCCAGACCCCCACCCAGTCATATCCCCATACCCCAACCCAGTCCATATCTTTAACCCCAAGCCCAGTCATACGCCCAACCCAGTCATATCCCATATAACCCCCACCGTCATAGTCCCCATACCCCAACTCCAAGTCATATCCCCATACCCCCAACGCCAGTCTATCCCCCATACCCCCAACCAGTCATATCCCCATACCCCCACCCTCATATCCCCTCTGAAGGGCGCCGCACCAACCCAGTCCATGAATCCCATATCCCCCAACCAGCTCAGATCCCCCTAGCCCCCCACCAAGTCATATCCCCCATACCCCCCAACCATTCATATCCCCAACCCAATCATATCCCACATCCCCCCAAACAAGTCATATCCCCATACCCCCCCAACCAGGTCAATCCCCATACCCCCAAACCCAGTCATATCCCCCCA
Organism: Salvelinus namaycush; assembly: GCF_016432855.1. NCBI lineage: Eukaryota > Metazoa > Chordata > Actinopteri > Salmoniformes > Salmonidae > Salvelinus > Salvelinus namaycush. Next base: position 256,775 of record NW_024061708.1, on the reverse strand, counting down.
TACCCCCCTAACCCAGTCCCATACTCCCCCTATCCCCAACCCAGTCATATCCCCAATACCCCAACCCAGTCTTCTCACGCCATACCCCCCAACCAGTCCATATCCCCCATACCCCCCAACCCAGTCATATCCCCCACCCAGTCATAGATCCCCATACCCCCCAACGCATTCATATCCCCATACCCCCAACCCAGTCATCATCCCCCCATACAACCGCAGAAAAATAACACCATCATATCCAATCCCCCTACCCCCAACCCAGTCCATATCCCCAATACCCCCCAACCCAGTCATATCCCCACACCCCCCAACCCAGTCATATCCTTTAAACCCCCCAACCCAGCTATACGCCCCCATTCCAGTCATATCCCCATACACCCCAACCCAGTCATGAAAACCCCAACCCAGTCATATCCCCAGAACCCCCAACCAGCCTATCCCCAGACCCCCCAACCCAGTCCATATCCCCATACCCCCAACACCCCAGTCATATCCCATACCCCCCACCCATCATGATCCCTCCATGACCCCGCCAACCATTCATGATCCCCTATACCCCCCAACCCATCCATAGCCCCATAACCCCCAACCCAGTCAATATCCCCCATCCCCAGTCATATCCCCATTACCCCGCCACCCGTTCATATCCTATACCCCCCAACCCAGTCATACCCCATACCCCCAACCCAGTCTTCCCCATCCCGTCAGATCCCCATAACACACCACCCAAAAACCCATTCATATCCTCCTACCCCCAGACCTCAGTCATATCCCCAATACCTTCCCCAACCCAGGTCATCTCCCCCATCCAACGGAAAGAGCAGGTGGAATGGATGTGCAATACCCCCACCCAGTCAATCCCCCAATCCCCCCACGACCCAGTCATATCCCCATACCCCCCACCAGTCATATCGCCACTAACCCCCACCCATCATATCCCTTAATAATCCTTCACCTCCCAACCAGTCATACTCCCCCCCATTAACCCCCAACCCAGTCATATCCCCATACCCCCCAACCCAGTCATATCCCCCATCCCCGATCAATCCCCATACCCCCAACCCAGTCATATCCCTATCACCCCCAACGTCATATCCCTACCCCCCCACCCAGTCATAATCCCCCATCTCCCATACCCAGTCATATCCTCCATACCCCCCAACCCGTCCATTACCCCACCCGTCATATCCCGCATGACCCCCAACCCGTCATAGTCCTGGCCCGATACATCCCTCCGCCACCAGTCATATTCCCCATAACCCCAACCACTAGTCATATCCCGCCTATCCCCCAAGCCCCGGTCCATATCCCCCATAAACCCATACGCCCCAACCCATCATAGTGACCCCCCAGATCCATGTCCATATCCCCCAACCCAGTCATATCCCATAGCCCCCCACCCAGTCATAATCCCCATCCCCCCAAACCTCAGTCATACCCATACCTCCAACCCAGTCCTATCCCCAACCCAGTCATATACCCCCAACCCAGTCATATCCCCCAACCCAGTCATCCATCCCGTCCATTACCGCCACACCCAGTCATAAAATCCCCCATACCCCCCACACCCAGTCATATCCCCCACCCAGTCATATCTCCATACAGCCCCCCCAACCCAGTCAAATGATCCCTACTTACCCCCAACCCAGTCATATCCCCAACCCAGTCATATCCCCCAACCCAGTCATATCCCAATATCCCCAACCCCGTCATATCCCCATTCCCCAACCCAGTCATAATCCCCACACCCAGTCATAATCCCCCAACCCATTCATATCCCCAAACCCCCAACGCGAGTCATATCCCCCTAGCCACCCGAACCATCAATATCCCCAATACCCAACCCAGTCCATATCCCCATACCCCCACCCCAGTCATATCCCCCATACCCCCCAACCGCAGTCACTATCCCCCATACCCCCCAACCCAGTCATATCCCCATACCCCCCAACCCAGTCCTTGTATATCCCTACGCCCCAACCCAGTCATATCCCTAACCCCCGACCCAGTCATATCACCCAACCCCCAACCAGTCCATATCCCCATAGACCCCCAACCAGTCATATCCCCCACCCGTCATATCCCCATACCCCCAACCCAGTTATCCCTATACCCCCCAACCCAGTTCATCTCCCCTACCCCCCAACCCAGTCCATATCCCCGCATACGCCCACCCATCATATCCTCCATACCCCCCAACCAGTCATTACCCCCCACCCAGTCATATCCCCCTACCCCCCAACCCAGTCATATCCTTCCTCCATACCCCCCAACCCAGTCATATTCCCATACCCCAACCCCATTCATATCCCCCATCCCCCCAACCCAGTCATATTCCCCATACCCCCAACACAGTCATACCCCCCAATCCAGCTCTCCATCCCCCAACCCATCTAATCCCATACCCCCCAACCCAGTCATATCCCCTACCCCCCAACCCCCAGTTCATACCCCCCACCCATCATTTCCCCATACCCCCCAACCCATCATATCCACATACCCCCAACCCAGTCATATCCCCAACCCAGTCCATATCCCCATACCCCAACCCAGTCATATCCCCCATACCCCCAACCCAGTCATATCCCCATACCCCAACCAGTCATATCCCCCAACCCAGTCATATCCCCATACCCCCCAACCCAGTCATATCCCCATCCCACCCAGTCATATCCCCATATCCCCCAACCCATTCATATCCATACCCCCAACCCCGTCATATCCCCCAACCCAGTCATATCCCCCAACCCATCAATGATCCCCATACCCCCAACCCAGTCATACCCCCCAACCCAGTCATATCCCCCAACCCCAGTCCATAATCCCCCAACCCGTCATTCCCCCAACCATCTATCCCCCCACCCATTCATAGCCCATAACCCCCAACCCATCATATCCCCATACCCCCCAACCCAGTCATATCCCCATACCCCCAAGCCCAGTCTATCCCCCATCCAGTCATATCCCATACCCCCACAACCCAGTCATATCCCCATACGCCCCAACCCAGTCATATCCCCATACCCCCCAACCCAGTCATATCCCCATACCCCCAACCCAGTCTATCCCCAAACCCCCAACCAGTCATAATCCCCATCCCCAACCCATCATAAACCCCCCAACCCAATATATCCCCAACCCAAGTCATATCCCCCAACCCAGTCCATCCCCATACCCCCCAACCCAGTCTGATCCCAACCAGTCATATCCCCCAACCCATCATAACCCCCAACCAGTCATATACCCCAACCCAGTTCATCTCCCCCAACCCAGTCATATCCCCATACCCCCCAACCCAGTCATATCCCCATATCCCCCAACCCAGTCATATCCCCCAACCCAGTCATATCCCCCAACCCAGTCATATCCCCATAACCCCCAAACACAGTCATATCCCCATACACCCCCAACCAGCATATCCCCCATCCCCCAACCCAGTCATATCCCCATACCCCCAACCCATCATATCCCCCATGCACGCCCCAACCCATCATATCCCCCATACCCCCCAACCCAGTTCATATCCCCCATACCCCCACCCATTCATATCCCCCTACCCCCAACCCAGTCATATCCCCCATACCCCCAACCCAGTCATATCCCCCCAACCCAGTCATATACGCCCCAACCCAGTCATACTCCCCAACCCAGTCATATCCCCATACCCCCAACCAGCATACCCCCCAACCCAGACGATATCCCCATACCACCCCCCAACCCAGTCATCCCCCCAACCCAGTCATATCCCCATACTCCCCAACCCAGTCATACCCCCCCACCCAGTCATATCCCTACACCCACCCAGTCTACCCCCAACCCAGTCATATCCCAATACCCCCAACCCAGTCATAATCCCCAATACACCAACCCAGTCTATCCCCCATACCCCCCAACCCAGTCCATATCCCGATACCCCCCAACCAGTCATATCCCCATAACCCCCACCCAGTCATATCCCCCATACCCCCATCCATCATATCCCCCATACCCCCAACCAGTCCCCTATCCCCATACGCCCCACCCAGTCATATCCCCCATACCTCCCAACCCAGTCATATCCCCCTACCCCCAACCCAGCATATCCCCATAACCCCCCAACCCAGTCATATCCCCCTACCCCCCACCAGTCATATCCCCCATTCCCCACACCAGTCATATCCCCCAACCAGTCCTATCCCCATACCCCCCAACCCATTCATATCCCCATACCCCCCAACCCGTCAGATTCCCCATACCCGCCCAACCCAGTCATATCCCCCCATATACCCCCCGAACACATATCCCCCTACCCCCAACCCAGTCATATCCCAATACCCCCAACCAGTCATATCCCCCATACCCCCCACCCAGATCATATCCCCCATACCCCCCAACCCAGTCTATCCCCCATAACCCCCCAACCCAGTCATATCCCCATACCCCCAACCCAGTCATATCCCCATACCCCCAACCCAGTCATATCCCCCATCCCAGTCATATCCCATACCCCCAACCCAGTCAGATCCCTATACCCCCAACCCTTCATATCCCCATACCCCAACCCAGTCAATATCCCCATCCCAGTCATATCCCATACCCCCAACCCGTCTATCCCCCTACCCCCAACCCAGTCATTCCCCAATACCCCACCCAGTCCAATATCCCCATACCCCCCAACCCAGTCATATCCCCCATAACCCCCAACCCAGTCATATCCCCATACCCCACAACCCAGTCATATCAAAAAAAATAAAAAAAAAAAAAAAAAAAACCAGACACGAACAACCAGTCATATCCACATACCCCCAACCGTCATATCCCCTTATACCCCAACCCAGTCATATCCCCAATACCCCCACCCGTCATATCCCATACCCCCAACCCGTCATATCCCTCCCATACCCCCAACCCGTCATATCCCTATACCCCCCAACCCAGTCATATCCCCATACCCCCCACCCAGTCATATCCCATACGTCTCCGCAACCCAGTCATATCCTCCGACCCCCCAACCCAGTCATACCCCACCCAGTCATATCCCCCATACCCCAACCATCATATCCTCCATACCCCACCAACCCAGTCCATAGTCCCCCATAACCCAACCCAGTCATATCCCCCATACCCCCAACCCAGTCATATCCCCATACGCCCCCAACCCAGTCATACACCCCCAATCAGTCATATCAATCCCCCACCAGTCCATATCCCCATACCCCCCAACCCAGTCATATCCCCATACCCCCCCAAACCCATTCATATCCCCATACCCCCAAGCCCAGTCATTATCCCCCCCCAGTCATATCCCCATACCCCCAACCCATTCGATATCCCCCAAACCCAGTCATATCCCAAACCCCCAAACCAGTCATATCCCCCAACCCAGTCATTCCCCAACCCGTTCATATTCCCCATACCCCCAAACCCAGTCATATCCCCCATCCCCTCATATCCCCATACCCCCCAACCCAGTCATATCCCCCCTCCCATTCATATCCCCCATACTCCCCAACCCAGTCATATCCTCCATAACCCCCAACCGCAGTCATATCCCAAACCCAGTCATATCCCCCATACGCCCCAACCCAGTCATACCCCTACGCCCCACCAGTCCATATCCTCCATACCCCCACCCAGCATATCCTTAACCCCCAACCCGTCATACGGCCCCATACCCAGTCATATCCCCAAACCCCCACCCAGTCATATCCCCATACCCCCAACCAAGTCCATCTCCCCGATACCTCCCAACCCAGTCATATCCCCCATACCCCCAACCCAGTCATATTCCCATACCCCCAACCCAGTCATCTCTCCCATACCCCACAACCAGTCATATCCCATACCCCCAACCCAGTCATCCCCCTACCCCCAACCAGTCATATCCCCCATACCCCAACCCAGTTCATATCCCCCATACCCCCCACTCAGTCATATCCCCCATACCCCCCACCCAGTCATATCCTATCCCCCACCCAGTCATATCCCCATACCCCCAACCCAGATCATATCCCCATACCCCCAACCCCCAGTCCTATCCCCATACCCCCCAACCAGTCATTATCCCCCATACCCCAACCCGTCATATCCCCTACCCCAAACCCAGTCAATATCCCCAATACCCCCAAACACAGTCAATCCCCATAACCCCCCACCCAGTATATCCCCCATACCCCCCACCCAGTCATATCCCCATATCCCCCAACGGGGAGGGAGTTGTTTTACACGTCATATCCCCATACTACGCCCCAACCCATCAATCCTCCATACCCCCACCCAGTCATATCCCCATACCGCCCCAACCCAGTCATATCCCCATACCCCCAACCCAAGGTCCCCCCCCATATCCGCCCATCCCAGTCTATTCCCCCATACGCCCCAACCCAGTCATATCCCCATACCCCCCACCCAGTCTATCCCCCAACCCAGTCCATATCCCCCATACGCCCCAACCCAGTCATATCCCCCATACGCCCCAACCCAGTCATATCCTCCATACCCCCAACCCAGTCATATCCTTTAACCCCCAACCCAGTCATACGCCCCAACCCAGTCATATCCCCATACCCCCAACCAGTCATATCCCCATAAACCCCCAACCAAGTCATATCCCCCCCATACCCCCAACCCAGTCTATCCCCAACCCAGTCATATCCCACCATACCCCCAACCCAGTCATCATTCCCATACCCCCCCCCAGTCATATCCCATTACCCCACAACCCGAGTATATCCCCATCCCCCAACCCAGTCATATCCCCCTACCCCCCAACAAGTCATATTCCCCCATACCCCCAACCCAGTCATATCCCCCATACCCCACCAACTCAGTCATATCCCCATAACCCCCCGAACCCGCATATCCCCCAGACCCAGTCATATCCCCATACCCCCAACCCAGTCATATCCCCATACCCCCCACCCAGTCATATCCCCATACCCCTCCCACCCGTCCATTCCCCCCATACCCCCAACCCAGTCATATCCCCCTACCCCCAACCCAGTCATATCCCCAATACCCCCAACCCAGTCATATCCCCCATATACCCCCAACCCAGTCATATCCCCATTAGCTAACACAAACATGCCATTGGAACATAGGAGTGATGGTTGCTGATAATGGGCCTCTGTACGCCTATGTAGATATTTCATAAAAAATCTGCCATTTCCAGCCACAATAGTCATTTACAACATTGACAATGTCTACACTGTATTTCTGATCAATTTTATGTTATTTTAATGGACCAAAAATTAGATTTTCTTTCAAAAACAAAGACAGTTGTTTTTCAAGTTTCTGCCCTACTAGAGCTGCCCCGATAACTGTAATTGCTTTTACTGTGAAGTGAGAACATCTAGGAGCAACAACGGTTCAGCCGTGAAGTGGTAGGCCACACAAGCTCACAGAATGGGATCGCGGAGTGTGTACAAATTGTCTGTGTTCGGTTGCAACACTCACTACTGAGTTCCAAACTGAGTCTGGAAGCAACGTCAGCACAATAACTGTTCGTCGGGAGCTTCATGAAATGGGTTTCCATGGCCGAGCAGCCGCACACAAGCCTAAGATCACCATGCGCAATGCTAAGCGTCGGCTGGAGTGGTGTAAAGCTCGCGACCATTAGACACTGGAGCAGTGGAAAAGCGTTCTCTGGAGTGATGAATCACGCTTCACCATCTGGCAGTCCCGATGGACAAATCTGGGTTTGGCGGATGCCAATGCATAGTGCCAACTGTTAAGTTTGGTGGAGGAGAAATAACGGTCTGCCCCACATATTCTACAGTGATTTCGATGAGAATCACCAGACCACAATCTGTTTTTATGAATACAGGGACATGTCTCTGCATCATGGCCAGTGGAACTGTTGTGTTGGCACGGTATTCCAGGATCCACACTGTAATGGTACCATCGCTCGTTGGATATAATTCACTACACTGACAAGTATTATAATAACTTGCTGACGCACTGTAGCCTACATCTCTGGGCTGCGGCAGTCATCCTGCCTGAATGTTCCTCGCTCTATCCAGACTACTGATTGTACTATGTCAGTAATTGGTCCTCTGTAGTAGTGGTAGAGCATATCGCTTGCAACTCCATGATACATGTAAAATGAATGCACGATTGTAACCGGACCATCGCTCATGGATATAGCCTGATGCGAGTCGCTTTGGATAAAGCCGTCTGCTATATGGCATATGCTATTATATATTAGTATTGTGTTTAGGCTGTCTCTAATTTTAACTGGGCTGCCTGTGAGTGTTGTGAGGTAGTCCAGAGTATCGAGGATCATCACTTGGAGGTGCTATCGCTATGCATGGTTTGGGTTAGTGTGTGGTGTTAGTAACAGTATAATATGTGTGTGTGTTTCCAGGTTGTCCAGAGTATCGAGGATCATCACTTGGAGGTGATATCTCTGTGCAGGGAGAACGGGTTCCACGGCCTGGTGGCGTACGACTCGGACTACGCACTGTGTAACATCCCCTACTACTTCTCTGCCCACGCCCTGAAGCTGAGTCGTAACGGGAAGAGCTTGACCACCTCCCAGTACCTGATGCATGAAGTGGCCAAACAACTGGACCTCAACCCCAACCGCTTCGTTATCTTCGCTTCACTTTTAGGTGGGTTGGTAACATGTAGCGAGGTCGCTAACTAACATCACTTTTAGGTGGGTTGGTAACAGAGCTAACGTGTAGGTAGGTTGCTAACTAACATCACTTTTAGGTGGGTTGGTAACAGAGCTAATATGTAGTGAGGTCGCTAACTAACATCACTTTTAGGTGGGTTGGTAACAGAGCTAACATGTAGGTAGGTTGCTAACTAACATCACTTTTAGGTGGGTTGGTAACAGCTAACATGTAGGTAGGTCGCTAACTAACATCACTTTTAGGTGGGTTGGAAACAGCTAACATGTAGGTAGGTCGCTAACTAACATCACTTTTATGTAGGTTGGAAACAGAGCTAACATGTAGGTAGGTCGCTAACTAACCACTTTAGGTGAGTTGGTAACAGAGCTAACGTGTTGGTAGGTTGCTAACTAACATCACTTTTAGGTGGGTTGGTAACAGAGCTAACATGTAGGTAGGTCGCTAACTAACCACTTTAGGTGGGTTGGAAACAGAGCTAACGTGTTGGTAGGTTGCTAACTAACCACTTTAGGTGAGTTGGTAACAGAGCTAACATGTCGCGAGGTTGCTAACTAACATCACTTTTAGGTTGTTTGGAAACGGAGCTAACGTGTTGGTAGGTCGCTAACTAACCACTTTAGGTGAGTTGGTAACAGAGCTAACATGTCGCGAGGTTGCTAACTAACATCACTTTTAGGTTGGTTGGAAACAGAGCTAACGTGTTGGTAGGTTGCTAACTAACATCACTTTTAGGTGGGTTGGTAACAGAGCTAACATGTAGCGAGGTTGCTAACTAACATCACTTTTAGGTGGGTTGGTAACATGTAGCGAGGTCGCTAACTAACATCACTTTTAGGTGGGTTGGTAACAGAGCTAACATGTAGGTAGGTCGCTAACTAACATCACTTTTATGTAGGTTGGTAACAGAGCTAACATGTAGGGAGGTCGCTAACTAACATCACTTTTATGTAGGTTGGTAACATCACTTCTAAGAAGGAAGGTAACTTATGGGTCTGTTTGCCAGACTCAGATCAAGCCTATTGATTGCTAACATAGAGATTTAGTGTCACTGCTAAGTCAGTGCTAATTCTGTTAGCCTCATCATGTCATGTAACTGTCCTGCTTCAGGTAACCACATACTTCCTGATGAAGACTTGGCTGCCTTTCACTGGAGTCTCCTGGGTCCAGAGCATCCGCTAGCATCGCTCAAGGTAAACTAACTTGACGGTCAATGTAGTGCCAGGGAATCTGTTACATGCTGACCAAACCGTACCACCACACCAGACACGCAGGTTGAAAACAAACTCTGAACCAATTATATTAATTTGGGGACAGGTCGAAAAGCATTAAACATTTATGGCAATTTAGCTAGTTAGCTTGCAGTTGATAGCTAATTTGTCCTATTTAGCTAGCTTGCTGTTGCTAGCTAATTTGTCCTGGGATATAAACATTGGGTTGTTATTTTACCTGAAATGCATGGTGTGGTCAGTATGTTAGTCCCAGTAGCAGCTGGGGTATGTGAAAATTATAAATTAAAATATTATAAATGATGTCTGTTGGACGTTATCTGTTCAAACTGTTGTTGACTAGTTAACATGTGACCAAAGTGAAAAAAAAAAAAAAATTCTCAAATTAAAGCATAAAAACATATACAGTAGTCTAAACAACCCAATTTAATGAAGCATTTCATTAGTGCCTTGAATTTGTCCTCTGTTGTGACATCACCATCGGGCGGCAGGTAGACTAGTGGTTAGAGGGTAGGGGCAGTAGGTAACCTAGTGGTTAGAGGGTAGGGGCAGTAGGTAACCTAGTGGTTAGAGGGTAGGGGCAGTAGGTAACCTAGTGGTTAGAGGGTAGGGGCGGCAGGTAGCCTAGTGGTTAGAGGGTAGGGGCAGTAGGTAACCTAGTGGTTAGAGGGTAGGGGCAGTAGGTAACCTAGTGGTTAGAGGGTAGGGGCAGTAGGTAACCTAGTGGTTAGAGGGTAGGGGCAGTAGGTAACCTAGTGGTTAGAGGGTAGGGGAAGTAGGTAACCTAGTGGTTAGAGGGTAGGGGCAGTAGGTAACCTAGTGGTTAGAGGGTAGGGGCAGTAGGTAACCTAGTGGTTAGAGGGTAGGGGCAGTAGGTAACCTAGTGGTTAGAGGGTAGGGGCAGTAGGTAACCTAGTGGTTAGAGTGTAGGGGCGGCAGGTAGCCTAGAGGGTAGGGTCGGTAGGTAACCTAGTGGTTAGAGTGTAGGGGCGGCAGGTAGCCTAGTGGTTAGAGTGTAGGGGCGGCAGGTAGCCTAGTGGTTAGAGTGTAGGGGCGGCAGGTAGCCTAGTGGTTAGAGGGTAGGGGCGGCAGGTAGCCTAGTGGTTAGAGGGTAGGGGCAGTAGGTAACCTAGTGGTTAGAGGGTAGGGGCAGTAGGTAACCTAGTGGTTAGAGGGTAGGGGCAGTAGGTAACCTAGTGGTTAGAGGGTAGGGGCAGTAGGTAACCTAGTGGTTAGAGGGTAGGGGCGGCAGGTAACCTAGTGGTTAGAGGGTAGGGGCAGTAGGTAACCTAGTGGTTAGAGGGTAGGGGCAGTAGGTAACCTAGTGGTTAGAGGGTAGGGGCAGTAGGTAACCTAGTGGTTAGAGGGTAGGGGCAGTAGGTAACCTAGTGGTTAGAGGGTAGGGGCAGTAGGTAACCTAGTGGTTAGAGGGTAGGGGCAGTAGGTAACCTAGTGGTTAGAGGGTAGGGGCAGTAGGTAACCTAGTGGTTAGAGGGTAGGGGCAGTAGGTAACCTAGTGGTTAGAGTGTAGGGGCGGCAGGTAGCCTAGAGGGTAGGGTCGGTAGGTAACCTAGTGGTTAGAGTGTAGGGGCGGCAGGTAGCCTAGTGGTTAGAGTGTAGGGGCGGCAGGTAGCCTAGTGGTTAGAGTGTAGGGGCGGCAGGTAGCCTAGTGGTTAGAGTGTAGGGGCGGCAGGTAGCCTAGTGGTTAGAGGGTAGGGACGGCAGGTAGCCTAGTGGTTAGAGGGTAGGGGCAGTAGGTAACCTAGTGGTTAGAGGGTAGGGGCAGTAGGTAACCTAGTGGTTAGAGGGTAGGGGCAGTAGGTAACCTAGTGGTTAGAGGGTAGGGGCAGTAGGTAACCTAGTGGTTAGAGTGTAGGGGCGGTAGGTAACCTAGTGGTTAGAGTGTAGGGGCGGTAGGTAACCTAGTGGTTAGAGGGTAGGGGCGGCAGGTAGCCTAGAGGGTAGGGGCGGTAGGTAACCTAGTGGTTAGAGTGTAGGGGCGGCAGGTAGCCTAGTGGTTAGAGTGTAGGGGCGGCAGGTAGCCTAGTGGTTAGAGGGTAGGGGCAGTAGGTAGCCTAGTGGTTAGAGGGTAGGGGCAGTAGGTAGCCTAGTGGTTAGAGGGTAGGGGCAGTAGGTAACCTAGTGGTTAGAGGGTAGGGGCAGTAGGTAACCTAGTGGTTAGAGGGTAGGGGCAGTAGGTAACCTAGTGGTTAGAGGGTAGGGGCAGTAGGTAACCTAGTGGTTAGAGGGTAGGGGCAGTAGGTAACCTAGTGGTTAGAGGGTAGGGGCAGTAGGTAACCTAGTGGTTAGAGTGTAGGGGCGGTAGGTAACCTAGTGGTTAGAGTGTAGGGGCGGTAGGTAACCTAGTGGTTAGAGGGTAGGGGCAGTAGGTAACCTAGTGGTTAGAGTGTAGGGGCGGCAGGTAGCCTAGAGGGTAGGGGCGGTAGGTAACCTAGTGGTTAGATTGTAGGGGCGGCAGGTAGCCTAGTGGTTAGAGTGTAGGGGCGGCAGGTAGCCTAGTGGTTAGAGTGTAGGGGCGGCAGGTAGCCTAGTGGTTAGAGGGTAGGGGCGGCAGGTAGCCTAGTGGTTAGAGGGTAGGGGCAGTAGGTAACCTAGTGGTTAGAGGGTAGGGGCAGTAGGTAACCTAGTGGTTAGAGGGTAGGGGCAGTAGGTAACCTAGTGGTTAGAGGGTAGGGGCAGTAGGTAACCTAGTGGTTAGAGGGTAGGGGCAGTAGGTAACCTAGTGGTTAGAGTGTAGGGGCGGTAGGTAACCTAGTGGTTAGAGTGTAGGGGCGGTAGGTAACCTAGTGGTTAGAGGGTAGGGGCGGCAGGTAGCCTAGAGGGTAGGGGCGGTAGGTAACCTAGTGGTTAGAGTGTAGGGGCGGCAGGTAGCCTAGTGGTTAGAGTGTAGGGGCGGCAGGTAGCCTAGTGGTTAGAGGGTAGGGGCAGTAGGTAGCCTAGTGGTTAGAGGGTAGGGGCAGTAGGTAACCTAGTGGTTAGAGGGTAGGGGCAGTAGGTAACCTAGTGGTTAGAGTGTAGGGGCGGCAGGTAGCCTAGAGGGTAGGGGCGGTAGGTAACCTAGTGGTTAGAGTGTAGGGGCGGCAGGTAGCCTAGTGGTTAGAGTGTAGGGGCGGCAGGTAGCCTAGTGGTTAGAGTGTAGGGGCGGCAGGTAGCCTAGTGGTTAGAGGGTAGGGGCGGCATGTAGCCTAGTGGTTAGAGGGTAGGGGCAGTAGGTAACCTAGTGGTTAGAGGGTAGGGGCAGTAGGTAACCTAGTGGTTAGAGGGTAGGGGCAGTAGGTAACCTAGTGGTTAGAGGGTAGGGGCAGTAGGTAACCTAGTGGTTAGAGTGTAGGGGCGGTAGGTAACCTAGTGGTTAGAGGGTAGGGGCGGCAGGTAGCCTAGAGGGTAGGGGCGGTAGGTAACCTAGTGGTTAGAGTGTAGGGGCGGCAGGTAGCCTAGTGGTTAGAGTGTAGGGGCGGCAGGTAGCCTAGTGGTTAGAGGGTAGGGGCAGTAGGTAGCCTAGTGGTTAGAGGGTAGGGGCAGTAGGTAACCTAGTGGTTAGAGGGTAGGGGCAGTAGGTAACCTAGTGGTTAGAGGGTAGGGGCAGTAGGTAACCTAGTGGTTAGAGGGTAGGGGCAGTAGGTAACCTAGTGGTTAGAGGGTAGGGGCAGTAGGTAACCTAGTGGTTAGAGTGTAGGGGCGGTAGGTAACCTAGTGGTTAGAGTGTAGGGGCGGTAGGTAACCTAGTGGTTAGAGGGTAGGGGCGGCAGGTAGCCTAGAGGGTAGGGGCGGTAGGTAACCTAGTGGTTAGAGTGTAGGGGCGGCAGGTAGCCTAGTGGTTAGAGTGTAGGGGCGGCAGGTAGCCTAGTGGTTAGAGGGTAGGGGCAGTAGGTAGCCTAGTGGTTAGAGGGTAGGGGCAGTAGGTAACCTAGTGGTTAGAGGGTAGGGGCAGTAGGTAACCTAGTGGTTAGAGGGTAGGGGCAGTAGGTAACCTAGTGGTTAGAGGGTAGGGGCAGTAGGTAACCTAGTGGTTAGAGTGTAGGGGCAGTAGGTAACCTAGTGGTTAGAGTGTAGGGGCGGTAGGTAACCTAGTGGTTAGAGTGTAGGGGCGGTAGGTAACCTAGTGGTTAGAGGGTAGGGGCGGCAGCTAGCCTAGAGGGTAGGGGCAGTAGGTAACCTAGTGGTTAGAGGGTAGGGGCAGTAGGTAACCTAGTGGTTAGAGTGTAGGGGCGGTAGGTAACCTAATGGTTAGAGGGTAGGGGCGGCAGGTAGCCTAGTGGTTAGAGTGTAGGGGCGGCAGGTAGCCTAGTGGTTAGAGTGTAGGGGCGGTAGGTAACCTAGTGGTTAGAGTGTAGGGGCGGCAGGTAGCCTAGTGGTTAGAGTGTAGGGGCGGTAGGTAGCCTAGTGGTTAGAGGGTAGGGGCGGTAGGTAACCTAGTGGTTAGAGTGTAGGGGCGGCAGGTAGCCTAGAGGGTAGGGGCGGCAGGTAGCCTAGAGGGTAGGGGCGGCAGGTAGCCTAGAGGGTAGGGGCGGCAGGTAGCCTAGTGGTTAGAGGGTAGGGGCGGTAGGTAACCTAGTGGTTAGAGTGTAGGGGCGGCAGGTAGCCTAGTGGTTAGAGTGTAGGGGCGGCAGGTAGCCTAGTGGTTAGAGTGTAGGGGCGGCAGGTAGCCTAGAGGGTAGGGGCGGTAGGTAACCTAGTGGTTAGAGTGTAGGGGCGGCAGGTAGCCTAGTGGTTAGAGGGTAGGGGCGGCAGGTAACCTAGTGGTTAGAGGGTAGGGGCGGTAGGTAACCTAGTGGTTAGAGGGTAGGGGCGGTAGGTAACCTAGTGGTTAGAGGGTAGGGGCGGCAGGTAACCTAGTGGTTAGAGGGTAGGGGCGGCAGGTAGTCTAGTGGTTAGAGTGTAGGGGCGGTAGGTAACCTAGTGGTTAGAGGGTAGGGGCAGTAGGTAACCTAGTGGTTAGAGTGTAGGGGCGGTAGGTAGCCTAGAGGGTAGGGGCGCTAGGTAGCCTAGTGGTTAGAGTGTAGGGGGGGTAGGTAACCTAGTGGTTAGAGGGTAGGGGCGGCAGGTACCCTAGTGGTTAGAGTGTAGGGGCGGTAGGTAACCTAGTGGTTAGAGTGTAGGGGGGTAGGTAGCCTAGTGGTTAGAGTGTAGGGGGGTAGGTAGCCTAGTGGTTAGAGTGTAGGGGGGTAGGTAACCTAGTGGTTAGAGTGTAGGGGGGGTAGGTAACCTAGTGGTTAGAGTGTAGGGGCGGTAGGTAGCCTAGTGGTTAGAGGGTAGGGGCGGCAGGTAGCCTAGTGGTTAGAGGGTAGGGCGGTAGTTAACCTAGTGGTTAAAGGGTAGGGGCGGCAGGTAGTCTAGTGGTTAGAGTGTAGGGGCGGTAGGTAACCTAGTGGTTAGAGTGTAGGGGGGTAGGTAGCCTAGTGGTTAGAGTGTAGGGGCGGCAGGTAGCCTAGTGGTTAGAGTGTAGGGGCGGTAGGTAGCCTAGTGGTTAGAGGGTAGGGGCGGTAGGTAACCTAGTGGTTAGAGTGTAGGGGCGGCAGGTAGCCTAGAGGGTAGGGGCGGCAGGTAGCCTAGAGGGTAGGGGCGGCAGGTAGCCTAGAGGGTAGGGGCGGCAGGTAGCCTAGTGGTTAGAGGGTAGGGGCGGTAGGTAGCCTAGTGGTTAGAGTGTAGGGGCGGCAGGTAGCCTAGTGGTTAGAGTGTAGGGGCGGCAGGTAGCCTAGTGGTTAGAGTGTAGGGGCGGCAGGTAGCCTAGAGGGTAGGGGCGGTAGGTAACCTAGTGGTTAGAGTGTAGGGGCGGCAGGTAGCCTAGTGGTTAGAGGGTAGGGGCGGCAGGTAACCTAGTGGTTAGAGGGTAGGGGCGGTAGGTAACCTAGTGGTTAGAGGGTAGGGGCGGTAGGTAACCTAGTGGTTAGAGGGTAGGGGCGGCAGGTAACCTAGTGGTTAGAGGGTAGGGGCGGCAGGTAGTCTAGTGGTTAGAGTGTAGGGGCGGTAGGTAACCTAGTGGTTAGAGGGTAGGGGCAGTAGGTAACCTAGTGGTTAGAGTGTAGGGGCGGTAGGTAGCCTAGAGTGTAGGGGCGGTAGGTAACCTAGTGGTTAGAGTGTAGGGGGGTAGGTAGCCTAGTGGTTAGAGTGTAGGGGGGTAGGTAACCTAGTGGTTAGAGTGTAGGGGGGGTAGGTAACCTAGTGGTTAGAGTGTAGGGGCGGTAGGTAGCCTAGTGGTTAGAGGGTAGGGGCGGCAGGTAGCCTAGTGGTTAGAGGGTAGGGGCGGTAGTTAACCTAGTGGTTAAAGGGTAGGGGCGGCAGGTAGTCTAGTGGTTAGAGTGTAGGGGCGGTAGGTAACCTAGTGGTTAGAGTGTAGGGGGGTAGGTAGCCTAGTGGTTAGAGTGTAGGGGCGGCAGGTAGCCTAGTGGTTAGAGTGTAGGGGCGGTAGGTAGCCTAGTGGTTAGAGGGTAGGGGCGGTAGGTAACCTAGTGGTTAGAGTGTAGGGGGGTAGGTAGCCTAGTGGTTAGAGTGTAGGGGCGGTAGGTAACCTAGTGGTTAGAGTGTAGGGGCGGTAGGTAACCTAGTGGTTAGAGTGTAGGGGGGGTAGGTAACCTAGTGGTTAGAGTGTAGGGGGGGTAGGTAACCTAGTGGTTAGAGTGTAGGGGGGGTAGGTAACCTAGTGGTTAGAGGGTAGGGGCGGCAGGTAGCCTAGTGGTTAGAGGGTAGGGGCGGTAGTTAACCTAGTGGTTAAAGGGTAGGGGCGGCAGGTAGTCTAGTGGTTAGAGTGTAGGGGCGGTAGGTAACCTAGTGGTTAGAGTGTAGGGGGGTAGGTAGCCTAGTGGTTAGAGTGTAGGGGCGGCAGGTAGCCTAGTGGTTAGAGTGTAGGGGCGGTAGGTAGCCAAGTGGTTAGAGGGTAGGGGCGGTAGGTAACCTAGTGGTTAGAGTGTAGGGGGGTAGGTAGCCTAGTGGTTAGAGTGTAGGGGCGGTAGGTAACCTAGTGGTTAGAGTGTAGGGGGGTAGGTAACCTAGTGGTTAGAGTGTAGGGGGGGTAGGTAACCTAGTGGTTAGAGTGTAGGGGGGGTAGGTAACCTAGTGGTTAGAGTGTAGGGGGGGTAGGTAACCTAGTGGTTAGAGTGTAGAGGGGGCAGGTAACCTAGTGGTTAGAGGGTAGGGGCGGCAGGTAGCCTAGTGGTTAGAGTGTAGGGGGGGTAGGTAACCTAGTGGTTAGAGTGTAGGGGCGGTAGGTAACCTAGTGGTTAGAGTGTAGGGGGGTAGGTAGCCTAGTGGTTAGAGTGTAGGGGCGGCAGGTAGCCTAGTGGTTAGAGTGTAGGGGCGGTAGGTAGCCTAGTGGTTAGAGGGTAGGGGCGGTAGGTAACCTAGTGGTTAGAGTGTAGGGGGGTAGGTAGCCTAGTGGTTAGAGTGTAGGGGCGGTAGGTAACCTAGTGGTTAGAGTGTAGGGGGGTAGGTAACCTAGTGGTTAGAGTGTAGGGGGGGTAGGTAACCTAGTGGTTAGAGTGTAGGGGGGGTAGGTAACCTAGTGGTTAGAGTGTAGGGGGGGTAGGTAACCTAGTGGTTAGAGTGTAGAGGGGGCAGGTAACCTAGTGGTTAGAGGGTAGGGGCGGCAGGTAGCCTAGTGGTTAGAGTGTAGGGGGGGTAGGTAACCTAGTGGTTAGAGTGTAGGGGCGGTAGGTAACCTAGTGGTTAGAGGGTAGGGGCGGCAGGTACCCTAGAGGGTAGGGGCGGTAGGTAACCTAGTGGTTAGAGGGTAGGGGCGGCAGGTAGCCTAGTGGTTAGAGTGTAGGGGGGGTAGGTAACCTAGTGGTTAGAGTGTAGGGGGGGTAGGTAACCTAGTGGTCTGTCGTTCTGCCCCTGAACAAGGCAGTTTAACCCACTGTTCCCTGGTAGGCCGTCATTGTAAATAAGAATTAGTTATTAACTGACTTTTATTTTTTATAGATTTTTTTATTTCACTTTATTTCATTTTTATTTTAGGCCAGTTGAGAACACCTTTATTTAACCAGGTAGGCCAGTTGAGAACACCTTTATTTAACCAGGTAGGCCAGTTGAGAACACCTTTATTTAACCAGGTAGGCCAGTTGAGAACACCTTTATTTAACCAGGTAGCCCAGTTGAGAACACCTTTATTTAACCAGGTAGCCCAGTTGAGAACACCTTTATTTAACCAGGTAGGCCAGTTGAGAACACCTTTATTTAACCAGGTAGGCTAGTTGAGAACACCTTTATTTAACCAGGTAGGCCAGTTGAGAACACCTTTATTTAACCAGGTAGGCCAGTTGAGAACACCTTTATTTAACCAGGTAGGCCAGTTGAGAACACCTTTATTTAACCAGGTAGGCCAGTTGAGAACACCTTTATTTAACCAGGTAGCCCAGTTGAGAACACCTTTATTTAACCAGGTAGGCCAGTTGAGAACACCTTTATTTAACCAGGTAGGCCTAGTTGAGAACACCTTTATTTAACCAGGTAGGCCAGTTGAGAACACCTTTATTTAACCAGGTAGGCCAGTTGAGAACACCTTTATTTAACCAGGTAGGCCAGTTGAGAACACCTTTATTTAACCAGGTAGGCCAGTTGAGAACACCTTTATTTAACCAGGTAGGCCAGTTGAGAACACCTTTATTTAACCAGGTAGGCCAGTTGAGAACACCTTTATTTAACCAGGTAGGCCAGTTGAGAACACCTTTATTTAACCAGGTAGGCCAGTTGAGAACACCTTTATTTAACCAGGTAGGCCAGTTGAGAACACCTTTATTTAACCAGGTAGGCCAGTTGAGAACACCTTTATTTAACCAGGTAGGCCAGTTGAGAACACCTTTATTTAACCAGGTAGCCCAGTTGAGAACACCTTTATTTAACCAGGTAGCCCAGTTGAGAACACCTTTATTTAACCAGGTAGGCCAGTTGAGAACACCTTTATTTAACCAGGTAGGCTAGTTGAGAACACCTTTATTTAACCAGGTAGCCCAGTTGAGAACACCTTTATTTAACCAGGTAGCCCAGTTGAGAACACCTTTATTTAACCAGGTAGGCCAGTTGAGAACACCTTTATTTAACCAGGTAGGCTAGTTGAGAACACCTTTATTTAACCAGGTAGGCCAGTTGAGAACACCTTTATTTAACCAGGTAGGCCAGTTGAGAACACCTTTATTTAACCAGGTAGGCCAGTTGAGAACACCTTTATTTAACCAGGTAGGCCAGTTGAGAACACCTTTATTTAACCAGGTAGGCCAGTTGAGAACACCTTTATTTAACCAGGTAGGCCAGTTGAGAACACCTTTATTTAACCAGGTGGGCCAGTTGAGAACACCTTTATTTAACCAGGTAGGCCAGTTGAGAACACCTTTATTTAACCAGGTAGGCCAGTTCAGAACACCTTTATTTAACCAGGTAGGCCAGTTGAGAACACCTTTATTTAACCAGGTAGGCCAGTTGAGAACAAGTTCTCATTTACAACTGTGACCTGGCCAAGATAAAGCAAAGCAGTGCGACACAGACAACAACACAGAGTTACACATGGAATAAACAAACATACAGTCAATAATACAGTAGAAAAAGTCTATATACAGTGTGTGCAAATGTAGTAAGACTTGGGAGGTAAGGCAATAAATAGGCCGTAGTAGTGAACAAGCCAATAACACAACAAACAAGTCAATGACACAGTAGAAAAAAGAGAGTCTATATACAATGTGTGCAAAAGGCATGAGGAGGTAAGGCAATAAATAGGCCATAGCATAATTACAATTTAGCAGATTAACACTGGAGTGATAAATGAGCAGATGGTGATGTGCAAGTAGAAATACTGGTGTGCAAAAGAGCAGAAAAGTAAATGAAAACAGTATGGGGATGAGGTAGGTAGATTGGATGGGCTATTTACAGATGGGCTATGTACAGCTGCAGCTGGCCTACCTGGTTAAATTAAGGTGGAAAATAGCTGTGCAGCTGCTCAGATAGTTGATGTTTAAAGTTAGTGAGGGAAATATAAGTCTCCAACTTCAGTGATTTTTGCAGTTCGTTCCAGTCATTGGCAGCAGAGAACTGGAAGGAAAGGCGGCCAAATGGGGTGTTGGCTTTGGGGATGATCAGTGAGATATACCTGCTGGAGCGCGTGCTACGGGTGGGTGCTGCTATGGTGACCAGCGAGCTGAAATAAGGCAGGGCTTTACCTAGCAAAGACTTATAGATGACCTGGAGCCAGTGGGTTTGGCTACGTATAAGTAGTGAGGGCCAGCCAACGAGAGCATACAGGTCGCAGTGGTGGGTAGTATATGGGGCTTTGGTGACAAAACTGATGGCACTGTGATAGACTGCATCCAGTTTGCTGAGTAGAGTGTTGGAGGATATTTTGTAGATGACATCGCCAAAGTCGAGGATCGGTAGGATAGTCAGTTTTACGAGGGTAAGTTTGGCTGCGTGAGTGAAGGAGGCTTTGTTGCAAAATAGGAAGCCGATTCTAGATTTGATTTTGGATTGGAGATGCTTAATTAATATGAGTCTGGAAGGAGAGTTTACAGTCTAGCACCTAGGTATTTATAGTTGTCCACATATTCTAGGTCAGAACCGTCCAGGGTGGCTGGTCGGGCGGGTTGGTGCGAGCAGCGAACGACTTGTCTAAATGTTAAGTAAAAAAATTAAATTTTAACATTTATAATTAATGTTAATATAATGGTTTAATGATTTCCAAATAGACAACAGCATGATATTTCCTCTGTTTAGTTCCTTCTGTCTTTAAATCAGTAATTCTGGCATTTCAAATGAAAAACACAATTTCCTTTTTATAATGATGATAACCAAGTGTCTCACTATTACATTTTGGGTATCACTCAGTCATTTCACTAAACGAGATAACCGCTTTTTATACTTAACAATTGTTTTTTATATTTTTGTCCCAAGAAAACCTTTTTTCTCTTTCATTTATTGGCGTGACCCCATAGGACATTATGTCACACAGATGGACACAACAGGCAGTCACATTTGACTGTTAAAACAGAATTAATGACACTTTCAGAAGTTTCTGACCACTGTAAAAATACTTTTAAACATCAGTAATCGTGATTTTCCGTTACCCGGCGGCAGGTAGCCTAGTAGTTAGTGTTGGGCCAGTAACCAGAAGGTTGCCAGATCAAATCCCTGAGTTGACAAGGTAAAAATCTGTCGTTCTGCCCCTGAACAAGGCAGATAACCCACTGTTCCTAGGCCGTCATTGTAAATAAGAATTTGTTCTTAACGGACTTGCCTAATAAAGGTTAAATAAAAAAAACCTATGGTCACCACAGAAACTACCATTGAAAGTTGATAGGGGGCGCCACGAGGGTCAGTAAAAGCGTCACCCGAAAGCACCCGGTTTGAGTCAGAAAGATGCACCTGTCCCTGAAGGTCAGCACTCTAGAATTGCCACAGTTATCCAAGTAACCGATCGATCGGGTCGATCAAAGAAACCATAACTGATTTAATGAGCTATTCAGTTTCATTGTACCGAGACAAGAATATGCTACTTGCAGGATCAACTGCAACATTGAGGTTTACCTGGGCGCACAACGAGGCACAGGGGCACAGTCCTCCAGTGATGGAGGAGACCCAAGTGCACTTGTGTTCACCCAGTGGGAAGACTCGACCTACCCACTGTCACAGCCGCTCGAGAGGTGTTCTATTGGTGGGTTTTCTGGAGCACAACAGAGCCAACAGGGTTTGAGAAACGCAATGTGTCTCTGATGTCACAGCGCGTAACGGGATAGCATCACTGCCCTTGGCGTGCCTCGCCCTGCGCCGGAACGCTGTCAGAGATCCACTGAAAACAGACGGGTCGACCGGGTCTTGCTCGGATTGAGGCCAGCCGGCCCAATTGGATAGCACGGGGGAACAGTCTCCAAAAAGAGGCACTGCTGATGTCTGTCCTCTCAGGGTGGGTCACGTACCAATTGGTTGGTCAGGAAGAGTGGAACTGGTAGGACAGCGAGCGGGATCTATGGGATGGATGGTCCAATACAGGGAGTGAGAACCAAGAAGGAGAGCACCACAGCCAGCCCCTAACATAGCCTGTAACATCACTAGGACCAGATAATACAAACACGTTGACCCTCCACAGAGGACCAAGATAAACCTAGAGGTAGCCGGAGGAATGGTCACCAGTTGAAAGTGAGAAACCAGGTGTGGATAAATTAATACCTAAATGTTTCAGGAAGCTAGGCTTATGTGGCACGTCACTACTTCACAGGAGAGGCACTGAACGTCTTTATTTATTACATAAAAAAAAATAAAAAAATGCCTTCTGAAACATGTGAACTTTCATGTCTTAATAACAAACTCGTAGTCCTTCTGTAAATATGAATACAATTGTTAAATTACTAGCCTAGTTGGTTTAGCCACGGACAAAGACAGGAACCAACCCATTAGCCATGATTGGCTGAGATAATTTATGGGCTGGACATGTCGGGAGATGAGTTTGGATTGGTCTGCCATGTAGCATGCTTCTGTCTATAATGTGGGCTGCTCAGTATGTGTTGATAATCCTTTCTAGCACAGTGTTTTAGAAATATATAACGTTAGCCATCGAGAACTACAAAAGTTTTGCTAGTTTTCTCAACTTTGATGCACTGAATTTAGCAGGCGCTATCGACAGATCAGTTGGAAAAAGTTGTGATTGGTTACTTTGTGTACAGAACACAGTCAGTGTGAACCAGAGTGACTTTGACACAACGCTGGCCAAACAAGATTACATTCTTTATTTAACTAGGCACGTCAGTTAAGAACAAAATCTTATTTACAATGACAGCCTACCAAAAGGCCTCCTGCGGGGACGGGGGCCTGGGATTAAAAATAAATAAATATAGGACAAAACACACATCACTACATAAAGACCTAAGACAACAACATAGCAAGGCAGCAACACATGACAACACAGCATGGTAGCAACACAACATGGCAACAACAACACACTTTAAGGCAACAGGGTTCCTCAAATCAATTAAGAGTTGTCAGAGTAGGTTTAAAGAGCTATAATCTCAGCTAAAATCAGACACATTTACACACATTGGCTTAAACAGTAAAATAATAGATTCGATTCTGGGGTATACTGGGCTTGGTGTGGATTGCTTTTACACAGCATGGTAGCAACACAGCATGGTAGCAACACGACATGGTAGCAACACGACATGGTAGCAACACAGCATGGTAGCAACACAGCATGGTAGCAACACGACATGGTAGCAACACGACATGGTAGCAACACAGCATGGTAGCAACACAACATGGTAGCAACACAGCATGGTAGCAACACAGCATGGTAGCAACACGACATGGTAGCAACACAGCATGGTAGCAACACAGCATGGTAGCAACACAGCATGGTAGCAACACAGCATGGTAGCAACACGACATGGTAGCAACACAGCATGGTAGCAACACAGCATGGTAGCAACACAACATGGTAGCAACACAGCATGGTAGCAACACAGCATGGTAGCAACACAACATGGTAGCAACACGACATGGTAGCAACACGACATGGTAGCAACACAACATGGTAGCAACACAGCATGGTAGCAACACAACATGGTAGCAACACAGCATGGTAGCAACACAGCATGGTAGCAACACAACATGGTAGCAACACAGCATGGTAGCAACACAACATGGTAGCAACACAGCATGGTAGCAACACAGCATGGTAGCAACACAGCATGGTAGCAACACAGCATGGTAGCAACACAACATGGTAGCAACACAGCATGGTAGCAACACAACAACATGGTAGCAACACAGCATGGTAGCAACACAGCATGGTAGCAACACAGCATGGTAGCAACACAGCATGGTAGCAACACAGCATGGTAGCAACACAGCATGGTAGCAACACAGCATGGTAGCAACACGACATGGTAGCAACACAGCATGGTAGCAACACAGCATGGTAGCAACACAGCATGGTAGCAACACAACAACATGGTAGCAACACAACAACATGGTAGCAACACAACATGGTAGCAACACAACATGGTAGCAACACAACAACATGGTAGCAACACAACAACATGGTAGCAACACAACATGGTAGCAACACAACATGGTAGCAACACAACAACATGGTAGCAACACAACAACATGGTAGCAACACAACAACATGGTAGCAACACAACATGGTAGCAACACAGCATGGTAGCAACACAGCATGGTAGCAACACAGCATGGTAGAAACACAACATGGTAGAAACATGACATGCATACAAAACAGAATATAAAAGGTTCCAGTCTGCTATGTAGTGTTCATCCATGTTTACGGGGTAAGAGTCTAGCTACATTTTCAGATATTATACGTTTCTAATTTAGCCAGAAAGCCATTTTCATTGTAAGTTTGTTAGCCAGTGAACGTTAGCTTGCTGGCTCACTCACTAATGTATGAGTTGGGATTAGGGTTTATTGTTTAGCTAGCTAGCTACATGTCGAAACAAAAGACTCCATTTTGCCAGATTATTACATGACACATCAAGTTAGCCAGGTGTGTCTGGGGGTGATTACAGCCATCTATAGTATTTCATGAACATGTCTAGACAATAGTGACCCGTCCACTTAGCTAGATGTGTTTGGGGGGTGGAAATCGCATTTCCTTCACATGACCCATCAATTTAGACCAGTGTGTCTGAAGAATCATCTAATAATGATTAAATATTTGTATCAGGACACTTTCTATTTTTGATATTGATAAAATGCAAATATACAAGTAACCATTTCACTGTACCGTTTACACCTTCTATATCCTGTGCCTGTGACAAATAAACGTAGAATTCATTTGATATGTGTTTACCAGAAAGGGTAATGTGAACAACATGACATGCACTAAAGTCAGATTAGGATAAAGGCCAAGGACTAGATCAAGTTTATTTTTACCTGGAGTCTTTCCTTATTGTAGGTTACTACGTTCACCACTTTTAGTCTTAATCTTTGGTAGTTTATTACACTACTCCCTCTGTTTAGTACATGGCCTCACATGTGATTCCTTAAAGAGATGGGTGGGGCTAAGGATTAAGAGGGTGTGAACGATGCTGAATGGGTATAGACAAAGAAGAGCTCTCCAGTAGGTGTACCAAAACATTCAAAGGCCCTTTTCTCAAAAGTGACATTACAAGTTTATCAACTTTCAAAGCAGAATTACTTTCCCATTGTTCCTCAACTGTCGTATATTATATACCATTTTCTAGCTCTGAGTCTCTACTTTTATCCAATGAAAAAAAAAACATTTCAAATTTCACCACAACATCTTATTGTTAATAGTAAGCATTCCATTTCACCACAACATGTTTTCATTGCTTTTTATACTTCAATTGTCAAATTATTTTCATGTAAAAATTCAAAAGGCGTCACACCAAAAGGCTAATAAACTGACCCGTTTTATGGAGGAGTAGATAAATATTTCTGACAAAGCTTATTATTTTCAGACCGCGTGATCCAGCTATGTCTTCTGTACTTCCTCATTCCAAGAGATAGTGCTCCCGCCGTGTGACGTGGTCATCAAGGCTGTCTCTAACCTCTGACCTCTAGGTGCGCGCCCACCAGCTAGTGCTCCTGCCGTGTGACGTGGTGATCAAGGCTGTGTTTGACCTCTGACCTCTAGGTGCGCGCCCACCAGCTAGTGCTCCCGCCGTGTGACGTGGTGATCAAGGCAGTGGCTGACTATGTTCGAAACATGACGGACTTCAGCGACCTGGAGGCCATCGCTAACGACATCTTCAGACACTCACAGGTACTCACAGACATCTTCAGACACTCACAGGTACTCACAGACATCTTCAGACACTCACAGGTACTCACAGACATCTTCAGACACTCACAGGTACTCACAGACATCTTCAGACACTCACAGGTACTCGCAGACATCTTCTGACACTCACAGGTACTCACAGGTACTCGCAGACATCTTCTGACACTCACAGGTACTCACAGACATCTTCAGACACTCACAGGTACTCACAGGTACTCACAGATATCTTCAGATACTCACAGGTACTCACAGACATCTTCTGACACTCACAGGTACTCGCAGACATCTTCTGACACTCACAGGTACTCACAGACATCTTCAGACACTCACAGGTACTCGCAGACATCTTCAGACACTCACAGGTACTCGCAGACATCTTCAGACACTCACAGGTACTCGCAGACATCTTCAGACACTCACAGGTACTCGCAGACATCTTCAGACACTCACAGGTACTCACAGACATCTTCAGACACTCACAGGTACTCGCAGACATCTTCTGACACTCACAGGTACTCACAGACATCTTCTGACACTCACAGGTACTCGCAGACATCTTCAGACACTCACAGGTACTCGCAGACATCTTCAGACACTCACAGGTACAGAACACCTGACAGGGCTATATTGAGGTACATGCATCACCTAGCCGGGTCTTCAAACATTCACAGGTACATTACTGGAGGGATGAGATATCAGGACTATTAAATAACTTTTTGTGTTGATTTATTGCTTTTGACTGAGTAACATGGCTGTTTTATTCCAGTCCAGTTTAACATGGCTGTTTCTTATTCCAGTCCAGTTTAACATGGCTGTTTCTTATTCCAGTCCAGTTTAACATGGCTGTTTCTTATTCCAGTCCAGTTTAACATGGCTGTTTCTTATTCCAGTCCAGTTTAACATGGCTGTTTCTTATTCCAGTCCAGTTTAACATGGCTGTTTCTTATTCCAGTCCAGTTTAACATGGCTGTTTCCTATTCCAGTCCAGTTTAACATGGCTGTTTCCTATTCCAGTCCAGTTTAACATGGCTGTTTCCTATTCCAGTCCAGTTTAACATGGCTGTTTATTATTCCAGTCCAGTTTAACATGGCTGTTTCTTATTCCAGTCCAGTTTAACATGGCTGTTTCTTATTCCAGTCCAGTTTAACATGGCTGTTTCTTATTCCAGTCCAGTTTAACATGGCTGTTTCCTATTCCAGTCCAGGACTGATGACAAAGTTGTCCGCTTTAAGAAAGCAGTGGAGTACTACTCAGCAGCCAGCAAGTCTCAACACTTCTCACCTTACCAAGGTAAGTTCACCCACCTCACCTTCTCTCTATAGCCCAGTAGACTGAGGCGGAGAGAGAGAGAGACCTGAGGCGGAGAGAGAGAGAGACCTGAGGCGGAGAGAGAGAGAGACCTGAGGCGGAGAGAGAGAGAGACCTGAGGCGGAGAGAGAGAGAGACCTGAGGCGGAGAGAGAGAGAGACCTGAGGCGGAGAGAGAGAGAGACCTGAGGCGGAGAGAGAGAGAGACCTGAGGCGGAGAGAGAGAGAGACCTGAGGCGGAGAGAGAGAGAGACCTGAGGCGGAGAGAGAGAGAGACCTGAGGCGGAGAGAGAGAGAGACCTGAGGCGGAGAGAGAGAGAGACCTGAGGCGGAGAGAGAGAGAGACCTGAGGCGGAGAGAGAGAGAGACCTGAGGCGGAGAGAGAGAGAGACCTGAGGCGGAGAGAGAGAGAGACCTGAGGCGGAGAGAGAGAGAGACCTGAGGCGGAGAGAGAGAGAGACCTGAGGCGGAGAGAGAGAGAGACCTGAGGCGGAGAGAGAGAGAGACCTGAGGCGGAGAGAGAGAGAGACCTGAGGCGGAGAGAGAGAGAGAGAGACCTGAGGCGGAGAGAGAGAGAGAGAGAGAGAGACCTGAGGCGGAGAGAGAGAGAGAGAGAGAGACCTGAGGCGGAGAGAGAGAGAGAGAGACCTGAGGCGGAGAGAGAGAGAGAGAGACCTGAGGCGGAGAGAGAGAGAGAGAGACCTGAGGCGGAGAGAGAGAGAGAGAGACCTGAGGCGGAGAGAGAGAGAGAGAGACCTGAGGCGGAGAGAGAGAGAGAGAGACCTGAGGCGGAGAGAGAGAGAGAGAGACCTGAGGCGGAGAGAGAGAGAGAGACCTGAGGCGGAGAGAGAGAGAGACCTGAGGCGGAGAGAGAGAGAGAGACCTGAGGCGGAGAGAGAGAGAGAGACCTGAGGCAGAGAGAGAGAGAGAGAGACCTGAGGCAGAGAGAGAGAGAGAGAGACTGAGGCAGAGAGAGAGAGAGAGAGAGACCTGAGGCGGAGAGAGAGAGAGAGACCTGAGGCGGAGAGAGAGAGAGACCTGAGGCGGAGAGAGAGAGAGACCTGAGGCGGAGAGAGAGAGAGACCTGAGGCGGAGAGAGAGAGAGACCTGAGGCGGAGAGAGAGAGAGAGACCTGAGGCGGAGAGAGAGAGAGAGAGACCTGAGGCGGAGAGAGAGAGAGAGAGAGAGACCTGAGGCGGAGAGAGAGAGAGAGAGAGAGACCTGAGGCGGAGAGAGAGAGAGAGAGACCTGAGGCGGAGAGAGAGAGAGAGAGACCTGAGGCGGAGAGAGAGAGAGAGAGACCTGAGGCGGAGAGAGAGAGAGAGAGACCTGAGGCGGAGAGAGAGAGAGAGAGACCTGAGGCGGAGAGAGAGAGAGAGAGACCTGAGGCGGAGAGAGAGAGAGAGAGACCTGAGGCGGAGAGAGAGAGAGAGACCTGAGGCGGAGAGAGAGAGAGAGACCTGAGGCGGAGAGAGAGAGAGACCTGAGGCGGAGAGAGAGAGACCTGAGGCGGAGAGAGAGAGAGACCTGAGGCGGAGAGAGAGAGAGACCTGAGGCGGAGAGAGAGAGAGACCTGAGGCGGAGAGAGAGAGAGAGACCTGAGGCGGAGAGAGAGAGAGAGAGAGACCTGAGGCGGAGAGAGAGAGAGAGAGAGAGACCTGAGGCGGAGAGAGAGAGAGAGAGAGAGACCTGAGGCGGAGAGAGAGAGAGAGAGAGAGACCTGAGGCGGAGAGAGAGAGAGAGAGACCTGAGGCGGAGAGAGAGAGAGAGAGACCTGAGGCGGAGAGAGAGAGAGAGAGACCTGAGGCGGAGAGAGAGAGAGAGAGAGAGAGACCTGAGGCGGAGAGAGAGAGAGAGAGAGAGAGACCTGAGGCGGAGAGAGAGAGAGAGAGAGAGAGACCTGAGGCGGAGAGAGAGAGAGAGAGAGAGAGACCTGAGGCGGAGAGAGAGAGAGAGAGAGAGAGACCTGAGGCGGAGAGAGAGAGAGAGAGAGAGAGACCTGAGGCGGAGAGAGAGAGAGAGAGAGAGAGACCTGAGGCGGAGAGAGAGAGAGAGAGAGAGAGCTGAGGCAGAGAGAGAGAGAGAGAGAGAGAGACCTGAGGCGGAGAGAGAGAGAGAGAGAGAGACCTGAGGCGGAGAGAGAGAGAGAGAGAGACCTGAGGCGGAGAGAGAGAGAGAGAGAGACCTGAGGCGGAGAGAGAGAGAGAGAGAGACCTGAGGCGGAGAGAGAGAGAGAGAGAGAGAGAGACCTGAGGCGGAGAGAGAGAGAGAGAGAGAGAGAGAGACCTGAGGCGGAGAGAGAGAGAGAGAGAGAGAGAGAGACCTGAGGCGGAGAGAGAGAGAGAGAGAGAGAGACCTGAGGCGGAGAGAGAGAGAGAGAGAGAGACCTGAGGCGGAGAGAGAGAGAGAGAGAGAGACCTGAGGCGGAGAGAGAGAGAGAGAGAGAGAGACCTGAGGCGGAGAGAGAGAGAGAGAGAGAGAGAGACCTGAGGCGGAGAGAGAGAGAGAGAGACCTGAGGCGGAGAGAGAGAGAGAGAGAGAGAGACCTGAGGCGGAGAGAGAGAGAGAGAGAGACCTGAGGCGGAGAGAGAGAGAGAGAGAGAGACCTGAGGCGGAGAGAGAGAGAGAGAGAGACCTGAGGCGGAGAGAGAGAGAGAGAGAGACCTGAGGCGGAGAGAGAGAGAGAGACCTGAGGCGGAGAGAGAGAGAGAGAGAGACCTGAGGCGGAGAGAGAGAGAGAGAGAGAGACCTGAGGCGGAGAGAGAGAGAGAGAGAGAGACCTGAGGCGGAGAGAGAGAGAGAGAGAGAGACCTGAGGCGGAGAGAGAGAGAGAGAGAGAGACCTGAGGCGGAGAGAGAGAGAGAGAGACCTGAGGCGGAGAGAGAGAGAGACCTGAGGCGGAGAGAGAGAGAGACCTGAGGCGGAGAGAGAGAGAGACCTGAGGCGGAGAGAGAGAGAGACCTGAGGCGGAGAGAGAGAGAGACCTGAGGCAGAGAGAGAGAGAGAGAGACCTGAGGCGGAGAGAGAGAGAGAGAGAGAGAGAGAGAGAGAGAGAGAGACCTGAGGCGGAGAGAGAGAGAGAGAGAGACCTGAGGCGGAGAGAGAGAGAGAGAGAGAGACCTGAGGCGGAGAGAGAGAGAGAGAGAGACCTGAGGCGGAGAGAGAGAGAGAGAGAGACCTGAGGCGGAGAGAGAGAGAGAGACCTGAGGCGGAGAGAGAGAGAGAGAGAGACCTGAGGCGGAGAGAGAGAGAGAGAGAGAGACCGGAGGCGGAGAGAGAGAGAGAGAGAGAGACCTGAGGCGGAGAGAGAGAGAGAGAGAGAGACCTGAGGCGGAGAGAGAGAGAGAGAGAGAGACCTGAGGCGGAGAGAGAGAGAGACCTGAGGCGGAGAGAGAGAGAGACCTGAGGCGGAGAGAGAGAGAGACCTGAGGCGGAGAGAGAGAGAGACCTGAGGCAGAGAGAGAGAGAGATAGAGACCTGAGGCGGAGAGAGAGAGAGAGAGAGAGAGAGAGAGAGAGAGAGAGAGAGACCTGAGGCGGAGAGAGAGAGAGACCTGAGGCGGAGAGAGAGAGAGACCTGAGGCAGAGAGAGAGAGAGATAGAGACCTGAGGCAGAGAGAGAGAGAGAGAGAGACCTGAGGCAGAGAGAGAGAGAGAGAGAGAGACTGAGGCAGAGAGAGACTGAGGCAGAGAGAGACTGAGGCAGAGAGAGACTGAGGCAGAGAGAGAGAGAGAGAGACTGAGGCAGAGAGAGAGAGAGAGAGAGACTGAGGCAGAGAGAGAGAGAGAGAGACTGAGGCAGAGAGAGAGAGAGACTGAGGCAGAGGCAGAGAGAGAGAGAGAGAGAGAGACTGAGGCGGAGAGAGAGAGAGAGAGAGAGAGACTGAGGCAGAGAGAGAGAGAGACTGAGGCGGAGAGAGAGAGAGAGAGAGAGAGACTGAGGCGGAGAGAGAGAGAGAGAGAGAGAGAGACTGAGGCAGAGAGAGAGAGAGACTGAGGCGGAGAGAGAGAGACTGAGGCGGAGAGAGAGAGACTGAGGCGGAGAGAGAGAGAGAGAGACTGAGGCAGAGAGAGAGAGAGAGAGAGAGAGAGACTGAGGCGGAGAGAGAGAGAGACTGAGGCAGAGAGAGAGAGAGAGAGAGAGAGACTGAGGCAGAGAGAGTCTCGTCCGTCCCTCCACACTGTCCTGAAGCAGACTGGTCTAACTCGTCCATCCCTCCACACTGTCCTGAAGCAGACTGGTCTAACTCGTCCACCCCTCCACACTGGTCTAACTCGTCCACCCCTCCACACTGGCCAGAAGCAGACTGGTCTAACTCGTCCATCCCTCCTCACTGTCCTGAAGCAGACTGGTCTAACTCGTCCACCCCTCCACACTGGCCTGAAGCAGACTGGTCTAACTCGTCCATCCCTCCACACTGGCCAGAAGCAGACTGGTCTAACTCGTCCACCCCTCCACACTGTCCTGAAGCAGACTGGTCTAACTCGTCCGTCCCTCCACACTGTCCCTCCAGACTGGTCTAACTCGTCCGTCCCTCCACACTGTCCTGAAGCAGACTGGTCTAACTCGTCCACCCCTCCACACTGGTCTAACTCGTCCACCCCTCCACACTGGCCAGAAGCAGACTGGTCTAACTCGTCCATCCCTCCTC
The DNA here is from genome assembly GCF_016432855.1 of Salvelinus namaycush. NCBI lineage: Eukaryota > Metazoa > Chordata > Actinopteri > Salmoniformes > Salmonidae > Salvelinus > Salvelinus namaycush. Next base: position 225,218 of record NW_024061708.1, on the reverse strand, counting down.
ACTGTCCTGAAGCAGACTGGTCTAACTCGTCCGCCCCTCCACACTGGCCTGAAGCAGACTGGTCTAACTCGTCCGTCCCTCCAGACTGGTCTAAAGCAGACTGGTCTAACTCGTCCATCCCTCCACACTGGCCAGAAGCAGACTGGTCTAACTCGTCCGTCCCTCCACACTGGCCTGAAGCAGACTGGTCTAACTCGTCCGTCCCTCCACACTGTCCTGAAGCAGACTGGTCTAACTCGTCCATCCCTCCACACTGGCCAGAAGCAGACTGGTCTAACTCGTCCATCCCTCCTCACTGTCCTGAAGCAGACTGGTCTAACTCGTCCACCCCTCCACACTGGCCTGAAGCAGACTGGTCTAACTCGTCCATCCCTCCACACTGGCCAGAAGCAGACTGGTCTAACTCGTCCACCCCTCCACACTGTCCTGAAGCAGACTGGTCTAACTCGTCCGTCCCTCCACACTGTCCCTCCAGACTGGTCTAACTCGTCCGTCCCTCCACACTGTCCTGAAGCAGACTGGTCTAACTCGTCCACCCCTCCACACTGGTCTAACTCGTCCGTCCCTCCACACTGTCCTGAAGCAGACTGGTCTAACTCGTCCGTCCCTCCAGACTGGTCTAAAGCAGACTGGTCTAACTCGTCCGTCCCTCCACACTGTCCTGAAGCAGACTGGTCTAACTCGTCCATCCCTCCACACTGGCCTGAAGCAGACTGGTCTAACTCGTCCGTCCCTACACACTGTCCTGAAGCAGACTGGTCTAACTCGTCCATCCCTCCACACTGGCCAGAAGCAGACTGGTCTAACTCGTCCACCCCTCCACACTGTCCTGAAGCAGACTGGTCTAACTCGTCCATCCCTCCACACTGTCCCTCCAGACTGGTCTAACTCGTCCGTCCCTCCACACTGTCCTGAAGCAGACTGGTCTAACTCGTCCACCCCTCCACACTGGTCTAACTCGTCCACCCCTCCACACTGGCCAGAAGCAGACTGGTCTAACTTGTCCACCCCTCCACACTGGCCTGAAGCAGACTGGTCTAACTCGTCCGTCCCTCCAGACTGGTCTAAAGCAGACTGGTCTAACTCGTCTATCCCTCCACACTGGCCAGAAGCAGACTGGTCTAACTCGTCCGTCCCTCCACACTGGCCTGAAGCAGACTGGTCTAACTCGTCCGTCCCTCCACACTGTCCTGAAGCAGACTGGTCTAACTCGTCCATCCCTCCACACTGGCCTGAAGCAGACTGGTCTAACTCGTCCGTCCCTCCACACTGTCCTGAAGCAGACTGGTCTAACTCGTCCATCCCTCCACACTGGCCTGAAGCAGACTGGTCTAACTCGTCCGTCCCTCCACACTGTCCTGAAGCAGACTGGTCTAACTCGTCCGTCCCTCCACACTGTCCTGAAGCAGACTGGTCTAACTCGTCCGTCCCTCCACACTGTCCTGAAGCAGACTGGTCTAACTCGTCCATCCCTCCACACTGGCCAGAAGCAGACTGGTCTAACTCGTCCATCCCTCCACACTGGCCTGAAGCAGACTGGTCTAACTCGTCCGTCCCTCCACACTGTCCTGAAGCAGACTGGTCTAACTCGTCCACCCCTCCACGCTGGTCTGAAGCAGACTGGTCTAACTCGTCCGTCCCTCCACACTGTCCTGAAGCAGACTGGTCTAACTCGTCCATCCCTCCACACTGGCCTGAAGCAGACTGGTCTAACTCGTCCGTCCCTACACACTGTCCTGAAGCAGACTGGTCTAACTCGTCCATCCCTCCACACTGGCCAGAAGCAGACTGGTCTAACTCGTCCATCCCTCCACACTGGCCAGAAGCAGACTGGTCTAACTCGTCCATCCCTCCACACTGTCCTGAAGCAGACTGGTCTAACTCGTCCACCCCTCCATACTGGTCTAACTCGTCCATCCCTCCACACTGGCCAGAAGCAGACTGGTCTAACTCGTCCACCCCTCCACACTGTCCTGAAGCAGACTGGTCTAACTCGTCCACCCCTCCACACTGTCCTGAAGCAGACTGGTCTAACTCGTCCACCCCTCCACACTGGCCAGAAGCAGACTGGTCTAACTCGTCCATCCCTCCACACTGGCCAGAAGCAGACTGTAATGATTAATGAATGATACTCTGGTGAAACTGAATGGTTAATCTGTCAGACCTTTTAACAGGTTTAACTGAACTGAAAGGACCAGTGGATCCTCCCATGACCACAGAAAAATGTTCAAGCTCTCTGTGCGGTCTTAAATGTCAACTGTAGTTGAGTTACACTGCTGTGTTAACAGTGTGTCTGTCTGTTACGCTGTGTTAGGTGTGTTAACAGTGTGTCTGTCTGTTACGCTGTGTTAACAGTGTGCCTGTGTCTGTCTGTTACGCTGTATTAGCTGTGTTAACAGTGTGTTTGTTACGCTGTGTTAACAGTGTGTCTGTCTGTTACGCTGTGTTAACAGTGTGCCTGTGTCTGTCTGTTACGCTGTATTAGCTGTGTTAACAGTGTGTTTGTTACGCTGTGTTAACAGTGTGTCTGTCTGTTACGCTGTGTTAGGTGTGTTAACAGTGTGTCTGTCTGTTACGCTGTATTAGCTGTGTTAACAGTGTGTTTGTTACGCTGTGTTAACAGTGTGTCTGTCTGTTACGCTGTGTTAACAGTGTGCCTGTGTCTGTCTGTTACGCTGTGTTAGGTGTGTTAACAGTGTGTTTGTTACGCTGTGTTAACAGTGTGTCTGTCTGTTACGCTGTGTTAACAGTGTGCCTGTGTCTGTCTGTTACGCTGTATTAGCTGTGTTAACAGTGTGTTTGTTACGCTGTGTTAACAGTGTGTCTGTCTGTTACGCTGTGTTAGGTGTGTTAACAGTGTGTCTGTGTGTTAACAGTGTGTCTGTGTCTCCCCCACCAGTCGGACCAAACCAGACAGGAGGAGTTTCTCCTGTAGCAGCAGTTCTGTCACACTACGCAGCTCCGCCGCCTCAGACGCTCAACATTCCTCCCCTGTCGGGGAAACCTGCGGTGAGACTGGCTGGGGGGGAGAAACCTCGTTTTGACCAGGACCCAAACACACCTCTTAATTAGCTCAGAGCCAGGACCTAAACACACTCACCCATTCTCTTCTTTTTTTTTTACACACTCTAACCATGCTCATAGCTCATAGCTACAGACCCAAACTGTTTTGTAATATTCATATGGTATATAAACATATTATGTGTAGTTGTGTAGTCCAAACATGTCAAACAGTCTTGCTATCTAATAGTTTAACCTCTCTGGGGTAGGTGGGACGCAATCGTCCCACCTGGCCAATAGCCAGGGAAAATATTCATATTCAAAATATCCATATTCAAATAAAATGATATAAAAATCAAACTTTCATTAAATCACACATGTAAGATACCAAATTAAAGCTACACTCGTTGTGAATCCAGCCAACATGTCAGATTTCAAAAAAGCTTTTCGGCGAAAGCATAAGATGCTATTATCTGATGATAGCACAATGTCAACAAAGAGAGTGTAGCATATTTCAACACTGCAGGCACGACACAAAACACAGAAATAAAAATATAATTCATGCCTTACCTTTGACGAGCTTCTGTTGTTGGCACTCCAATATGTCCCATAAACATCACAAATGGTCCTTTTGTTCGATTAATTCCGTCGATATATATCCAAAATGTCCATTTATTTGGCGCGTTTCATCCAGAAAAACACAGCTTCCAACTTGCGCAACGTCACTACAAAATATATCAACAGTTACACGTAAACTTTACCAAAACATTTCAAACTACTTTTGTAATACAACGTTAGGTATTTTTAAACGTTAATAATCGATCAATTTGAAGACGGGATGATCTGTGTTCAATACAAAAAGAAAACAAACTGCCGCAACTTTTTTGGTAATGTGCCTCTCTCAAACAATTTACTTCAAGTGACCCTCCTTTACGATGGCCGTACTTCTTCATTACACAAAGGAATAACCTCAACCAATTTCCAAAGACTGGTGACATCCAGTGGAAGCGGGAGGAACTGCAAACAAGTCCCTTAGAAATCTGGTTTCCCAATGAAAACTCATTGAAAGACAGTGACCTCAAAAAACATCTAAATTCTGAATGGTTTGTCCTCAGGGTTTTGCCTGCTACATAAGTTCTGTTATGCTCACAGACATGATTCAAACAGTTTTAGAAACTTCAGAGTGTTTTCTATCCAAATCTACTAATAATATGCATATCTTATATTCTGGGGATGAGTAGAAGGAAGTTGAAATTGGGCACGCTATTTATTCAAAAGTGTAAATGCTGCCCCCTACCCCGAAGAAGTTAAAACAAACTTTTTTAGAGAAAGCTAATGTTGGTGAGATGAGGCAAACATGTTGTTTATCTCCAGGTCCAGCCTGTCTACTCAGCCCCCCCGGTCGTAGAGCCTGGCCCGGGGACTGGGGCTAATGCTGGCCCTAGTGGTGACCCTGGTGCTGGTCTCAGTCCTGGTACTTCTGGTCTGGAGTCATCGGTGGGGAAGACCCTGGCAGAGCAGGTTCCAAGCAGCTTCAGCAACATTCCTCCTAAAGAGAAGCACACGCCGCTGTACGAGAGGTCTTCTCCCATCAACCCCTGTTTTCCCCCGGGGGGCACGGCCGCCACCAGCCCCTCCTCCCCCTCCTCCTCCTCCTCCACCACCTCCTCAGAGAACGAGGACAACGCAGGCTTCACTGCCAAGTAGGTTTTGTTATTGTACCTATTACTCTACACACTGCCATGTCCGGATGGCCACCAATTTTTCAAGTGAATTAACACGCCTCAGTTAGCAGGCTCCATCCAGCAAGCTAAATCTCACACGGTAGCAAAAACTAACTAGCAGAAATTGTTAACAAGTTAGAAATGATTTAAACACACGTTGCTGTAGGCTACTATTTACTAGTTAACAACAAATCATGTATATCATATAAAATATATTCACCCCACCCAGTATTGTAATCAAAACGTATCATAAAGCATGTAGTCCTTGGTTCAGACAGTGTAGTAGTGTTGGGCTCAATAGCATGTCATTAGTGGGCCAGATCTTGAGAATCAGCTGTACATGTGATGGAAAAGAGTGCACTGTGCATACAGAGGGTTGCAATCCCATTGAATTGAGGATAGTTTAACCAAAATATGCCACAAGACCTAGAATTTCCTTACATGTATCCCACAAAAAAAGGTTCACTGTTATAAGCTAACTTTTTTTGATGAATTTAAGCAAAATTCATCAAAAAATCCCGGATTTAAATTCCCATGGACAATTTCAGGAAATAATTCTGGAAATTTCCCAGAAAGTTTCCGACCTTGTGCAACCCTGGTTCAGACTGAGGCTCAGAACCAGAAGAATAATCAGATGTCATGATTCATTTCTTCCATCGGAGTCGTTATCATTCAGAGATTTTTAGCAACGCTAACGCAGCATGTGTAACCATTGGTCTTGATCTTCATGCCATTTATAAATGAAGCAGGCTCTCACGGTGTACTCCTAGTAGGCCAGAGTAGACTGATTTTAAACTGGATCTAGTGGACTGATAGAGGGTACATACCATTTACATTACAATGGATCAATACAATAAATAGAATGACCCTGTTCTTCATTCACAATTGGTGATTACATCATTATGCATCGCATCGTTCACTACCCCTCATCAACTCACCCATTCTCTTCTTCTAGGTATCATTCACTTCCTCTCACTCATCAACTCACCCATTCTCTTCTTCTAGGTATCATTCACTTCCTCTCACTCATCAACTCACCCATTCTCTTCTTCTATGTATCAGTCACTTCCTCTAACTCATCAACTCACCCATTCTCTTCTTCTAGGTATCATTCACTTCCTCTAACTCATCAACTCACCCATTCTCTTCTTCTAGGTATCATTCACTTCCTCTCACTCATCAACTCACCCATTCTCTTCTTCTATGTATCATTCACTTCCTCTCACTCATCAACTCACACATTCTCTTCTTCTAGGTATCATTCACTTCCTCTCACTCATCAACTCACCCATTCTCTTCTTCTATGTATCAGTCACTTCCTCTAACTCATCAACTCACCCATTCTCTTCTTCTAGGTATCATTCACTTCCTCTCACTCATCAACTCACCCATTCTCTTCTTCTATGTATCATTCACTTCCTCTCACTCATCAACTCACACATTCTCTTCTTCTAGGTATCATTCACTTCCTCTCACTCATCAACTCACCCATTCTCTTCTTCTATGTATCATTCACTTCCTCTCACTCATCAACTCACACATTCTCTTCTTCTAGGTATCATTCACTTCCTCTAACTCATCAACTCACCCATTCTCTTCTTCTAGGTATCATTCACTTCCTCTAACTCATCAACTCACCCATTCTCTTCTTCTAGGTATCATTCACTTCCTCTAACTCATCAACTCACCCATTCTCTTCTTCTAGGTATCATTCACTTCCTCTAACTCATCAACTCACCCATTCTCTTCTTCTAGGTATCAGTCACTTCCTCTAACTCATCAACTCACCCATTCTCTTCTTCTAGGTATCATTCACTTCCTCTCACTCATCAACTCACCCATTCTCTTCTTCTATGTATCATTCACTTCCTCTAACTCATCAACTCACCCATTCTCTTCTTCTAGGTATCATTCACTTCCTCTAACTCATCAACTCACCCATTCTCTTCTTTTCTCCCCAGCATACTTTTCATCTTTTGTGTGAAATTATTTTCGGTTTAGGTTCAGTTTCGAGGCAAATATTGGGGACATTATCAACCCTACAAATGTCTTAGTCAATACGGTTCCAATATCCTGTCTCCAACTGCCATGTCAGCACCATTATTTTACATACTACATTACTCAAAGTCAAATCAAAACCGTTACAATACATTATCCTAATACATTATCACACGCTTATCCTCTTGTTCCCGTAGTCATGTAAGTGACCATAAAGGAGGATGGGACAGACCATCAGAGAGCACAGCAGAGGGGGAACTGGGAGGATGGGACAAACCATCAGAGAGCACAGCAGTGGGGGAGCTGGGAGACCAAACCAAGGTATGGTTCAGCACAGAGTCTGAAATCTTACATCGTACCGTGATGTTTACAAAGAACAACGTTAGTGTCAGTTCTATATATAGTGGAATGCCTGGAGATCCCATAATATACATGTACAGCTGTTTACCGTGCCTTCAGAAAGTATTCAGACACCTTCACTTTTTTCCACATTTTGTTACGTTACAGATTAAATTAAATTACATTAAAAATGTTCCTCATCAATCTACACACAATACCCCATAATGACAAAGTGAAAACAGGTTTTTAGAAATGTTTGCAAATGTATTAAAAACATTTTTTTTTTTAAATACCGTATTTACATATGTATTCAGATCCTTTTTTATGAGACTAAATTGAATTGATTGGACATGATTTGGAAAGGCACACACCTGTCTATATAAGGTCCCACAGTTGACAGTGCATTTCAGAGCAAAAACCAAGCCATGAGGTCAAAGGAAATGTCCGTAGAGCTCCGAGACAGGATTGTGTCGAGGCACAGATCTGGGAAAGGTTACCAATAATGTCTGCAGTATTGAAGGTCCCAAAGAACACAGTGGCCGCCATCATTATTAAATGGTAGAAATTTGGAACCACCAAGACTCTTCCTGGAGCTGGTCACCCAGCTAAACCTAGCAACCGGGGGAGAAGGACCTTGGTCAGGGAGATGACCAAGAACCCGATGGTCACTCTGACAGAGCTCCAGAGTTCCTCTGTGGAGATGTTAGAACCTTCCAGAAGGACAACCATCTCTGCAGAACTCCACCAATCAGGCCTTTATGGTAGAGTGGCCAGACGGAAGTCACTTCTTAGTTAAAGGCAAATGACAGTCCGCTTTGAATTTACCGTAGGGCACCTAAAGGACACTCAGACCATGAGAAAAATATTCTGGTCTGATGAAACCAATATTAAACTCTTTGGGCTGAATGCCAAGCTTCACGTCTAGAGGAAACCAGTCACCGCTCATCACCTGGCCAATACCATCCCTAAGGTGAAGCATGGTGGTGGCAGCATCATGCTGTGGGGGTGTTTTTCAGCAGCAGGGACTGGGAGACTAGTCAGGATCGAGGGAAAGATGAACGGCGCAAAGTACAGAGAGATCCTTAATGAAAACCTGCTCCAGAGCGCTCAGGACCTCAAACTGGGGCGAAGGTTCACCTTCCAACAGGACAACGATCCTAAACACACTGCCAAGACGACGCGGAAGTGGCTTTGGGAGAAGTCTCTGAATGTCGTTGAGTTTTCAGGAGAGACCTGAAAATAGCTGTGCACCAACACTCCCCATCCAAATCAAATGTATTTATATAGCCCTTCTTACATCAGCTGATATATCAAAGGGCTGTACAGAAACCCAGCCTAAAACCCCAAACAGCAAGCAATGCAGGTGTAGAAGCACAGTGGCTAGGAAAAACTCCCTTGATAGGCCGGAACCTAGGAAGAAACCTGAGAGGAACCAGGCTATGAGGGGTGGCCAGTCCTCTTCTGGCTGTGCCGGGTGGAGATTATAACAGAACATGGCCAAGATTTTCAAATGTTCATAGATGAACAGCAGGGTCAAATAATAATAATCACAGTGAACAGGTCAGGGTTCCATAGTCGCAGGAAGAACAGTTGAAACTGGAGCAGCAGCACGGCCAGGTGGACTGGGGACAACAAGGAGTCATCATGCCAGGTAGTCCTGAGGCATGGTCCTAGGGCTCAGGTCCTCCGAGAGAGAAAGAAAGAAAGAAAAGACTGAGCATACTTAAATTCACACAGGACACTGGATAAGACAGGAGAAATACTCCAGATATAACAGACTGACTCTAGTCCCCCGACACATAAACTACTGCAGCATAAATACTGGAGGCTGAGACAGGAGGGGTCAGGAGACACTGTGGCCCCATCCAATGATACCCCCGGATAGGGCCAAACAGGCAGGATATAACCCCACCCACTTTGCCAAAGCACAGCCCCCACACCACTAGAGGGATATCTTCAACCACCAACTTACCATCCTGAGACAAGGCCGAGTATAGCCCACAAAGATCTCCGCCACGGCACAACCCAAGGGGGGGCGCCAACCCGAACAGGAAGAACACATCAGTGACTCAACCCACTCAAGTGACACACCCCTCCTAGGGACGGCATGGAAGAGCACCAGTAAGCCAGTGACTCAGCCCCTGTAATAGGGTTAGAGGCAGAGAATCGCAGTGGAGAGAGGGGAACCGGCCACGCAGAGACAGCAAGGGCGGTTCGTTGCTCCAGTGCCTTTCCGTTCACCTTCACACTCCTGGGCCAGACTACACTCAATCATATGACCCACTGAAGAGATGAGTCTTCAGTAAACACTTAAAGGTTGAGACCGAGTCTGCGTCTCTCACATGGGTAGGCAGACCGTTCCATACAAATGGAGCTCTATAGGAGAAAGCCCTGCCTCCAGCTGTTTGCTTAGAAATTCTCGGGACAATTAGGAGGCCTGCGTCTTGTGACCGTAGCGTACAACCTGACAGAGCTTGAGGATCTGCATAGAAGAATGGGAGAAACTCCCCAAATAAAAGTGTGCCAAGCTTATAGAGGCTGTAATCGCTGATAAATGTGCTTCAACAAAGTACTGAGTAAAGGGTCTGAATATTTAAATGTGTTATTTCATTTTTTGTTGTTGCAAATAACAAATCAAAAATGTTTTTTTGCTTTGTCATTATGGGGTATTGTGTGAAGATTGATGAGGTAATTATTTTTTTTAAATACATTTTAGAATTAAATAAGATAAAATGTGGAAAAAGCGAAGGTGTCGGGAGTATTTTCCGAATGCTCTGCACTGTATATATGGTAGAGACAGGATATGGACTGTTGTTGCTTCTGAATGAACATATTTTCATAAATATTGAATGAATTAATGCTTTTATGGGGGAACACCCTATCATTTGTACAAATTTGTAAAAACATAATGTCACTGACATTATGGGGTATTGTGGGTAGGCCAGTGATACAAACTCTCAATTTAATCAATTTTTTAAATTCTAAGCTGTAACACAACAAAATGTGGAAAAAGTCCAGGGTTGTGAGTACTTCCTGGATACTTCCTGGATACTTCCTGGATACTTCCTGGATACTTCCTGGATACTTCCTGGATACTTCCTGAAGGCAGTTAATATTCTGAAGCCATGTGGATGTTTGGTTCCGTCACCCTGGAGGTTCTGAGATGATTAGCAGGCACCCTGGAGGTTCTGAGATGTGATGATTAGCAGGCGCCCTGGAGGTTCTGAGATGTGATGATTAGCAGGCACCCTGGAGGTTCTGAGATGATTAGCAGGCACCCTGGAGGTTCTGAGATGAGATGATTAGCAGGCACCCTGGAGGTTCTGAGATGATTAGCAGGCACCCTGGAGGTTCTGAGATGTGATGATTAGCAGGCACCCTGGAGGTTCTGAGATGTGATGATTAGCAGGCACCCTGGAGGTTCTGAGATGAGATGATTAGCAGGCACCCTGGAGGTTCTGAGATGATTAGCAGGCACCCTGGAGGTTCTGAGATGTGATGATTAGCAGGCACCCTGGAGGTTCTGAGATGTGATGATTAGCAGGCACCCTGGAGGTTCTGAGATGAGATGATTAGCAGGCACCCTGGAGGTTCTGAGATGTGATGATTAGCAGGCACCCTGGAGGTTCTGAGATGATTAGCAGGCACCCTGGAGGTTCTGAGATGTGATGATTAGCAGGCACCCTGGAGGTTCTGAGATGAGATGATTAGCAGGCACCCTGGAGGTTCTGAGATGAGATGATTAGCAGGCACCCTGGAGGTTCTGAGATGTGATGATTAGCAGGCACCCTGGAGGTTCTGAGATGTGATGATTAGCAGGCACCCTGGAGGTTCTGAGATGTGATGATTAGCAGGCACCCTGGAGGTTCTGAGATGATTAGCAGGCACCCTGGAGGTTCTGAGATGAGATGATTAGCAGGCACCCTGGAGGTTCTGAGATGTGATGATTAGCAGGCACCCTGGAGGTTCTGAGATGTGATGATTAGCAGGCACCCTGGAGGTTCTGAGATGAGATGATTAGCAGGCACCCTGGAGGTTCTGAGATGAGATGATTAGCAGGCACCCTGGAGGTTCTGAGATGATTAGCAGGCACCCTGGAGGTTCTGAGATGATTAGCAGGCACCCTGGAGGTTCTGAGATGATTAGCAGGCACCCAACTGTAGAAAGCGATTTCAAAACGCAATATCTGAACTTTTCCATTGAGAACCCTGACAGCCCTCTTCTCCCCTCTCAGGCTAACCCAACGGTGACCCCTCCTGTGGCTCAGGGGTTAGAGGTCAGCGGTCATCTGAATGCCCAGATCCCGTCTTTGCTGTCAATGCCGACCAGGAACCACATGGACATCACTACGCCTCCACTCCCCATGGTGGCTCCAGAGGTCCTCAGAGTGGCCCAACACAGACACAAGAAGGGCCTGATGTACCCCTACATCTACCACATCCTTACCAAGGTACACCTACCACCTCCTTACTAAGTTACCCCTCCACTCCCCATGGTGGCTCCAGAGGTCCTCAGAGTGGCCCAACACAGACACAAGAAGGGCCTGATGTACCCCTACATCTACCACATCCTTACCAAGGTACACCTACCACCTCCTTACTAAGTTACCCCTCCACTCCCCATGGTGGCTCCAGAGGTCCTCAGAGTGGCCCAACACAGACACAAGAAGGGCCTGATGTACCCCTACATCTACCACATCCTTACCAAGGTACACCTACCACCTCCTTACTAAGTTACCCCTCCACTCCCCATGGTGGCTCCAGAGGTCCTCAGAGTGGCCCAACACAGACACAAGAAGGGCCTGATGTACCCCTACATCTACCACATCCTTACCAAGGTACCCCTTTTATCTACCACAACCTACATCTACCATATTCTAAGGTACCCCTACATCTACCATATTCTAAGGGACACCTACCATGTTCTAAGGGACCCCAACACCTACCATGTTCTAAGGTATCCCTACACCTACCACAACCTACACCTACCATATTCTAAGGTACCCCTACCATATTCTAAGGGACCCCTACACCTACCATGTTCTAAGGGACCCCTACACCTACCATGTTCTAAGGGACCCCTACACCTACCATGTTCTAAGGGACCCCTACACCTACCATGTTCTAAGGGACCCCTACACCTACCATGTTCTAAGGGACCCCTACACCTACCATGTTCTAAGGGACCCCTACACCTACCATGTTCTAAGGGACCCCTACACCTACCATGTTCTAAGGGACCCCTACACCTACCATGTTCTAAGGGACCCCTACACCTACCATGTTCTAAGGGACCCCTACACCTACCATGTTCTAAGGGACCCCTACACCTACCATGTTCTAAGGGACCCCTACACCTACCATGTTCTAAGGGACCCCTACACCTACCATGTTCTAAGGGACCCCGACACCTACCATGTTCTAAGGGACCCCGACACCTACCATGTTCTAAGGGACCCCGACACCTACCATGTTCTAAGGGACCCCTACACCTACCATGTTCTAAGGTACACCTACCATGTTCTAAGGTACCCCTACATCTACCATGTTCTAAGGTACCCCTACATCTACCATGTTCTAAGGTACCCCTAGAATATGTCTCATGGTCTAACAAACACTGCTGTAGCTCTGCCACCTTTCACCGCAGATGGGGCAGGGCGCCATCGGAGGATGTAGTGGATTGAGACCCAGCCCATGCAAAATAACCGATATCGCTAGCTTAAATTGATGGAGTTTGTTGGGGATCTTTTTTATTTTGCTAATTTGATTTATGCGGGACATCGACTCTTTTTTTTTTTGAAAGAGTGTTGTGTTTTCAGGGGGAGATAAAGCTGTCCGTCACCATAGAGGATGAGGCCAATCAGGAGCTCCCGTCAGCAGTGCAGCTGTTCAGACCCATCCGCCAGTATGTTTACGGGGTACTCTTCAGCCTGGCTGAAGCCAAGAAGAAGGCTGAGAGACTAGCCATGAGGCGCAACCGTCTGCCTGAATGTAAGACACTGCTACCTAGCTATATTACTAATGTAAGACACTGCTACCTAGCTATATTACTAATGTAAGACACTGCTACCTAGCTATATTACTAATGTAAGACACTGCTACCTAGCTCTATTACTAGTGTAAGACACTGCTACCTAGCTCTATTACTAATGTAAGACACTGCTACCTAGCTCTATTACTAATGTAAGACACTGCTACCTAGCTATATTACTAATGTAAGACACTGCTACCTAGCTATATTACTAATGTAAGACACTGCTACCTAGCTATACTACTAATGTAAGACACTGCTACCTAGCTATATTACTAATGTAAGACACTGCTACCTAGCTATATTACTAATGTAAGACACTGCTACCTAGCTATATTACTAATGTAAGACACTGCTACCTAGCTATATTACTAATGTAAGACACTGCTACCTAGCTATATTACTAATGTAAGACACTGCTACCTAGCTATACTACTAATGTAAGACACTGCTACCTAGCTACACTACTAATGTAAGACACTGCTACCTAGCTACATTACTAATGTAAGACACTGCTACCTAGCTACACTACTAATGTAAGACACTGCTACCTAGCTACATTACTAATGTAAGACACTGCTACCTAGCTACACTACTAATGTAAGACACTGCTACCTAGCTATATTACTAATGTAAGACACTGCTACCTAGCTATATTACTAATGTAAGACACTGCTACCTAGCTATATTACTAATGTAAGACACTGCTACCTAGCTATATTACTAATGTAAGACACTGCTACCTAGCTATATTACTAATGTAAGACACTGCTACCTAGCTATATTACTAATGTAAGACACTGCTACCTAGCTATATTACTAATGTAAGACACTGCTACCTAGCTATATTACTAATGTAAGACACTGCTACCTAACTATACTACTAATGTAAGACACTGCTACCTAGCTATATTACTAATGTAAGACACTGCTACCTAGCTCTATTACTAATGTAAGACACTGCTACCTAGCTATATTACTAATGTAAGACACTGCTACCTAACTATACTACTAATGTAAGACACTGCTACCTAGCTCTATTACTAATGTACTATGTAAGAAACTACTACCTACCTATACTACTAATGTAAGAAACTACTACCTATAATATACTCTACTACTAATGTTTGAAACTAAGAATTACCTATACTCTACTACCTATGTAAGAAACTACTACCTATACTATACTCTACTACTAATGTATGAAACTACTACCTACCTATACTACTAATGTAAGAAAATACTAACTACCTATACTCTACTACTAATGTAAGAAACTACTACCTATACTATACTACTAATGTAAGAAAATACTAACTACCTATACTCTACTACTAATGTAAGAAACTACTACCTATACTATACTACTAATGTAAGAAACTGCTCCCTACCTATACTCCTAATGTATGAAACTACTACCTACCTATATTACTAATGTAAGAAACTGCTACCTACCTACACTCTACTACCAGCTAGTCTTTATTAGCTCGTCTCTACTGACCCAAGTCCTAGTAGAAGGCTGAGAGACTGGGATGCCACCGTCTGCCAGAGTGCTGGAGTCAGACCAGGTAGCCTGGAGTCAGACCAGGTAGCCTGGAGTCAGACCAGGTAGCCTGGAGTCAGACCAGGTAGCCTGGAGTCAGACCAGGTAGCCTGGAGGCAGACCAGATAGCCTGGAGTCAGACCAGGTAGCCTGGAGGCAGACCAGCAACAGGTTCAAATCTGACAGGAAGGGTTTCTGACATTAGTATCCTAGAGGCCTTCTCTTGTTGTTGTTGAGCAAAGCTCTTCATCTCTAAACGGCTCCCTATACTGAGACCCAATGCCTCAACCCCTCAGTGTATTTATTGCTATTTGTGTGACCGACCACCTCGATTCGGGCTTATGTTGAGAAATTTGAAATTGTGTTTTTTACATTTGATTAAAGTAGAGACTCGGCTAGAAAATGGTATATCCATACACTGCTGTTGAGGAACAATGGGAAAGTCATTCTGCATTGAAAGTTGATAAACTGGTAACCCCACTTTTGGGAAAATGGTCCTTGAATATTTTGGTACAGCACCTGGAATGCTCTACTTTGTCTACACCCATTCAGCATTGTTCACACCCTCTTAATCCTTAGCCCCACCCATCTCTTTAAGGATTCACATCTGAGGCCATGTGCTAAACAGAGGGAGTAGTGTAGTAAACAACCAAAGATTAAGACTAAAAGTGGTGAACGTAGTAACCTACAATAAGGAAAAACTCCAGGTAACCCTAACCCTTTATCTAGTCCTTGGCCTATATCCTTATCTGATTTATGTGCAGGTCATGTTGTTCTTGACTTTACTATCTCTGGTAAACACACATGTTCAGACACACCTGGCTAACTTGATGGGTCATGTAATCATCTGGCATAGTGGAGTCTTGGTAAACAATGAACCATAATCCCAAGCCGTAATGTACAAACGGATTGTCATAGCTAGCCACCATGCAGTAAATGCTAAAGCTAACCAACTAGGTTCAACGTTAGCTAGCTTGCTAACATTAGGCTATACCTAGCAATACAAATAACTTTTTGAGATAAAAAATATTACTACACCGATCATAATGGTAATGTTAGCTAGCGAGCCTGCAAGCTAACGTTCGCTCGCTAGCGAACAGTGTGCTTTTAAAAATATATATATTTTAAATTTCACCTTTATTTAACCAGGTTGGCCAGTTGAGAACAAGTTCTCATTTACAACTGCGACCTGGCCAAGATAAAGCAAAGCAGTGCGACACAAACAACAACACAGAGTTACACATGGAGTAAAACAAACATACAGTCAATAATACAGTAGAAAGATGAAAAATCTATATACAGTGAGTGCAAATGAGGGGAGGTAAGGCAATAAATAGGCCATGGTGGCGAAGTAATTACAATATAGCAATTAGACACTGGAATAGTAGATGTGCAGAAGATGAATGTGCAAGTAGAGATACTGGGGTGCAAAGGAGCAAAAAAAGAAAAAACAATATGGGGATGAGGTAGTTGGATGGGCTATTTACAGATGGGCTATGTACAGGTGCAGTGATCTGTGAGCTGCTCTGACAGCAGGTGCTTAAAGCTAGTGAGGGAGATATGAGTCTCCAGCTTCAGTGATTTTTGCAGTTCGTTCCAGTCATTGGCAGTAGAGAACTGGAAGGAAAGGCGACCAAAGGTGTTGGCTTTGGGGGTGACCAGTGAGATATACCTGCTGGAGCGCGTGCTACGGGTGGGTGCTGCTATGGTGACCAGTGAGCTGAGATAAGGCGATGCTTTACCTAGCAGAGACTTGTAGATGACCTGGAGTGGGTTTGGCGACGAGTATGACGCGAGGGCCAGCCAACGAGAGCATGCAGGTCGCAGTGGTGGGTAGTATATGGGGCTTTGGTGACAAAACGGATGGCACTGTGATAGACTGCATCCAATTTGTTGAGTAGAGTGTTGGAGGCTATTTTATAGATGACATCGCCAAAGTCGAGGATCGGTAGGATAGTCAGTTTTACGAGGGTATGTTTGGCAGCATGAGTGAAGGATGCTTTGTTGCGAAATAGGAAGCCGATTCTAGATTTAATTTTGGATTGGAGATGCTTAATATGAGTCTGGAAGGAGAGTTTACAGTCTAACCAGACACCTAGGTATTTATAGTTGTCCACATATTCAAAGTCAGAACCATCCAGAGTAGTGATGCTGGACGTGCGGGCAGGTGCGGGCAGCAATCGGTTGAAGAGCATGCATTTAGTTTTACTTGCATTTAAGAGCAGTTGGAGGCCACGGAAGGAGAGTTGTATGGCATTGAAGCTCGTCTGGAGGTTAGTTAACTATTCTAGGATAGGTGGGACGGAAGCGTCCCACTTGGCCAAAATCCAGAAAAAATGTAGTGCGCCAAATTCCAATATATTACTATAAAAATCAATCTTTCATGAAATCACACATGAAAGCACACCAAACAATTATGTTAGCTCAGTACATAGCCACAGAAAAACACAGCCATTTTCCCAGCAAAAGATAGTAGTAACAAAAACCAGAAATAGAGATAAAATTAATCACTAACCTTAGATACACTTGTTCTTAATGCGACCGCTGTGTCAGATTTAAAAAAAACTTTACGTAAAAAGCACACCATGCAATAATATGAGACGGCGCTCAGATAGTAACAACATTTCTCCGCCATGTTGGAGTCAACAGAAATACGAAATTTCATCATAAATATTCCCTTACCTTTGATTATCTTCATCAGAAGGCAGTGCCAGGAATCCTAGTTCCACAATAAATTGTTGTTTTGTTTGATAATGTCCATTACTTATGTCCAATTAGCTAATTTTGCTAGCATGTGTAGTACACGTGTCCAAACGCTCGCGCAGATGCAGGCGAACGTCGGACGAAAACTTCAAAAAGTTATATTCCAGGTCGAATAAACTGGTCAAATTTAGTAGAGAATCAATCTTCAGGATGTTGTTATCATTTATATCCAATAAGGTTCCAACCGGAGAATTCTTTTCAGTCTCTATAAGTAATTTAACGCATGGCGATATCATGAGGAAAGCGCGCGACCAGGAACTGGCAATCTGCCAGACCACTGACTCATTCCCCTCCCATCCGGTCCCACAACACAGCATAAGCTTCATTCCACGTTCTACTGACTGTTGACATCTAGTGGAAGGCGTACGAAGTGCAAACAGATCCATATATTACAGGGAATTGAATAGGCGATGACTTTAACAACGACCACTCTCATAATTTTCACTTCCTGTTTGGATTTTTTCTCAGGTTTTTGCCTGCCATATGAGTTCTGTTATACTCACAGACATCATTCAAACAGTTTTAGAAACTTCCGAGTGTTTTCTATCCAATAGTAATAATAATATGCATATATTAGCATGTGGGACAGAGTAGGAGGCAGTTCACTATGGGCACGAAATTCATCCAAAAGTGAAAATGCTGCCCCCTATACCAAAGAGTTAACACAGTGTCCAAAGAAGGGCCAGAGGTATACAAAATGGTGTCATCTGCGTAGAGGTGGATCAAAAAATCACCAGCTTCGAGAGCGACATCATTGATGTATACAGAGAAGAGAGTCGACACGAGAATTGAACCCTGTGGCACCCCTATAGAGACTGCAAGAGGTCCGGACAACAGGCCCTCCGATTTGACACACTGAACTCTATCAGAGAAGTAGATGGTGAACCAGGCGAGGCAGTCATTTGAGAAACCAAGGCTGTTGAGTCTGCGATAAGAATGTTGTGATTAACAGAGTCGAAAGTCTTGGCCAGGTCGATGAATACGACTGCACAGTTTTGTCTCTTATCGATGGCGGTTATGATATCGTTTAGGACCTTGAGCGTGGCTGAGGTGCACCCATGATCAGCTCGGAAACCAGATTGCATAGCGGAGAAGGTGCGGTGGGATTCGAAATGGTCGGTAATCTGTTTTTTGACTTGTCTTTCGAAGACCTTAGAAAGGCAGGGTAGGATGGATATAGGTCTGTAGCAGTTCGGGTCTAGAGTGTCTCCCCCTTTGAAGAGGGGGTTGACCGCGGCAGCTTTCCAATCTTTGGGAATCTCAGACGATACGAAGGAGACTTACAATGAAAATGACTTCCTGACAAAATTAGAATCGTATCTGAAAATGACCTAGACTCTTACTTGTATATAGTGCATTCGGAAAGTTTTCAGACCCTTTGACTTTTTCCACATTTTGTTACATTACAGCCTTATTCTGAAATGTATATAATTATGTTTTATTTCCTCGTCAATCTACACTCCGTAATCACAAAGAAAAAAGTTTTTAGAAATTTTTGCAATTGTTTTTCAAAAAATTTTTTTTAATCACATTTACATAGTAGGTATTCAGACCCTTTACTGAGTACTTTGTTGAAGCAACATTGGCAGCGATTACAGCCTCGAGTCTTCTTGGGTATGACGCTATAAACTTGACATACCTGTATTTGGGGAGTTTCTCCCATTCTCTGCAGATCCTCTCATACTCTGTCAGGTTGGATGTGGAGCGTCGCTGGACAGCAATTTTAAGGTTTCTCCAGAGATGTTCGATCGGGAACAAGTACGGGCTCTGGCTGGGCCCCTCAAGAACATTCAGATACTTCTCCCGAAGCCACTCCTGCGTTGTCTTGGCTGTTTGCTTAGGGTCGTTGTCCTGTTGGAAGGTGAACCTTCCCCCTTATCTGAGGTCCTGAGTGCTCTGGAGCAGGTTTTCATCAAGGATCTCTCTGTACTATGCTCCGTTCATCTTTCCCTCGATCCTGACTAGTCTCCCAGTCCCTGCTGCTGAAAAACATTCCCCATAGCATGATGCTGCCACCACCATGCTTCACCGTAGTGATGGTGCCAGGTCTCCTCCAGACGTGAAGCTTGGCATTCAGACCAAAGAGTTCAATCTTGGTTTCATCAGACCAGAGAATCTTGTTTCTCATGGTCTGAGTGTCCTTTAGGTGCCTTTTGGCAAATTCCAAGCGGGCTGTCATGTGCCTTTTACTGAGGAGTGGCTTCCGTCTGGCCACTCTACCATAAAGGCCTGATTGGTGGAGTGCTGCAGAGATGGTTGTCCTTCTGGAAGGTTCTATCTCCACAGAGGAACTCTGGAGCTCTGTCAGAGTGACCATCGGGTTCTTGGTCACTTCCATGACCAAGGCCCTTCTCCCCCGATTGATCAGTTTGACCGGGCGGCTAGCTCTAGGAAGAGTCTTGGTGGTTCCAAACTTCTTCCATTTAAGAATGAAGGAGGCAACCATGTTCTTGGGGACCTTCAATTCTGTCTCGTAGCTCTAGAGACAATTCCTTCGACCTCATGGCTTGGTTTTTGCTCTGAAATGCACTGTCAACTGTGGGACATTATATAGACAGGTGTGTCCCTTTCCAAATCATGTCCAATCAATTGAATTTACCACAGGTGGCCTCCAAACAAGTTGTAGAAACATCTCAAGGGTGATCAATGGAAACAGGATGCACCTGAGCTCAATTTAGAGTCTCATAGCAAAGGGTCTGAATACTTATGTAAATAATGATTTTTGTGTTTTATATTTTTAATACTTTTGCAAAAAAATTCTAAAAAGCCTGTTTTCACTTTGTCGTTATGGGGTATTGTGTGTAGATTGAGGAGGAAATTATTTTATTTAATCGATTTTAGAATAATGTAACAAAATGTGGAAAAAGGGAGATGGTTCTGAATTCTTTCCGAATGTAGATGGATGACCGCTTCACGGCAGACTGGATCCTCTTTAACTTAGTAAGATGCCATGTGCCCCATTTTCTGTTTGTTTTGCCCGTTGTCAAGTCACTCCGCTTCACACTGACCGTGTGCAGAAAGTAGTCCATCACAACTTTTCCCCAATGATCTTTGTCGATAGCGCCTGCAATGTTGTTGAGAGCAGTAGCAACACTTGCAGTTGTCCCCATGGCTAACGTTGTTAGCAATGTTGTTGAGAGCAGTAGCAACACTGTTGCAGTTGTCCCCATGGCTAACGTTGTTAGCAATGTTGTTGAGAGCAGTAGCAACACTGTTGCAGTTGTCCCCATGGCTAACGTTGTTAGCAATGTTGTTGAGAGCAGTAGCAACACTGTTGCAGTTGTCCCCATGGCTAACGTTGTTAGCAATGTTGTTGAGAGCAGTAGCAACACTGTTGCAGTTGTCCCCATGGCTAACGTTGTTAGCAATGTTGTTGAGAGCAGTAGCAACACTGTTGCAGTTGTCCCCATGGCTAACGTTGTTAGCAATGTTGTTGAGAGCAGTAGCAACACTGTTGCAGTTGTCCCCATGGCTAACGTTGTTAGCAATGTTGTTGAGAGCAGTAGCAACACTGTTGCAGTTGTCCCCATGGCTAACGTTGTCAGCAATGTTGTTGAGAGCAGTAGCAACACTGTTGCAGTTGTCCCCATGGCTAACGTTGTTAGCAATGTTGTTGAGAGCAGTAGCAACACTGTTGCAGTTGTCCCCATGGCTAACGTTGTTAGCAATGTTGTTGAGAGCAGTAGCAACACTGTTGCAGTTGTCCCCATGGCTAACGTTGTTAGCAATGTTGTTGAGAGCAGTAGCAACACTGTTGCAGTTGTCCCCATGGCTAACGTTGTTAGCAATGTTGTTGAGAGCAGTAGCAACACTGTTGCAGTTGTCCCCATGGCTAACGTTGTTAGCAATGTTGTTGAGAGCAGTAGCAACACTGTTGCAGTTGTCCCCATGGCTAACGTTGTTAGCAATGTTGTTGAGAGCAGTAGCAACACTGTTGCAGTTGTCCCCATGGCTAACGTTGTCAGCAATGTTGTTGAGAGCAGTAGCAACACTGTTGCAGTTGTCCCCATGGCTAACGTTGTTAGCAATGTTGTTGAGAGCAGTAGCAACACTGTTGCAGTTGTCCCCATGGCTAACGTTGGCAGCAATGTTGTTGAGAGCAGTAGCAACACTGTTGCAGTTGTCCCCATGGCTAACGTTGGCAGCAATGTTGTTGAGAGCAGTAGCAACACTGTTGCAGTTGTCCCCATGGCTAACGTTGTTAGCAATGTTGTTGAGAGCAGTAGCAACACTGTTGCAGTTGTCCCCATGGCTAACGTTGTTAGCAATGTTGTTGAGAGCAGTAGCAACACTGTTGCAGTTGTCCCCATGGCTAACGTTGTTAGCAATGTTGTTGAGAGCAGTAGCAACACTGTTGCAGTTGTCCCCATGGCTAACGTTGTTAGCAATGTTGTTGAGAGCAGTAGCAACACTGTTGCAGTTGTCCCCATGGCTAACGTTGTTAGCAATGTTGTTGAGAGCAGTAGCAACACTGTTGCAGTTGTCCCCATGGCTAACGTTGTTAGCAATGTTGTTGAGAGCAGTAGCAACACTTGCAGTTGTCCCCATGGCTAACGTTGTTAGCAATGTTGTTGAGAGCAGTAGCAACACTGTTGCAGTTGTCCCCATGGCTAACGTTGTTAGCAATGTTGTTGAGAGCAGTAGCAACACTGTTGCAGTTGTCCCCATGGCTAACGTTGTTAGCAATGTTGTTGAGAGCAGTAGCAACACTGTTGCAGTTGTCCCCATGGCTAACGTTGTTAGCAATGTTGTTGAGAGCAGTAGCAACACTGTTGCAGTTGTCCCCATGGCTAACGTTGTTAGCAATGTTGTTGAGAGCAGTAGCAACACTGTTGCAGTTGTCCCCATGGCTAACGTTGTTAGCAATGTTGTTGAGAGCAGTAGCAACACTGTTGCAGTTGTCCCCATGGCTAACGTTGTTAGCAATGTTGTTGAGAGCAGTAGCAACACTGTTGCAGTTGTCCCCATGGCTAACGTTGTCAGCAATGTTGTTGAGAGCAGTAGCAACACTGTTGCAGTTGTCCCCATGGCTAACGTTGTCAGCAATGTTGTTGAGAGCAGTAGCAACACTGTTGCAGTTGTCCCCATGGCTAACGTTGTCAGCAATGTTGTTGAGAGCAGTAGCAACACTGTTGCAGTTGTCCCCATGGCTAACGTTGTTAGCAATGTTGTTGAGAGCAGTAGCAACACTGTTGCAGTTGTCCCCATGGCTAACGTTGGCAGCAA
>NW_024061708.1:145095-200095 GCF_016432855.1 Salvelinus namaycush | reverse complement strand
GATGATGGTTGTAATGTATTGTTCTATGTTGAGAGGTGATGGTTGTAATGTATTGTTCTGTGTTGAGAGGTGATGGTTGTAATGTATTGTTCTGTGTTGAGAGGTGATGGTTGTAATGTATTGTTCTGTGTTGAGAGATGATGGTTGTAATGTATTGTTCTGTGTTGAGAGATGATGGTTGTAATGTATTGTTCTGTGTTGAGAGGTGATGGTTGTAATGTATTGTTCTGTGTTGAGAGGTGATGGTTGTAATGTATTGTTCTGTGTTGAGAGATGATGGTTGTAATGTATTGTTCTGTGTTGAGAGGTGATGGTTGTAATGTATTGTTCTGTGTTTCTGTGTTGAGAGATGATGGTTGTAATGTATTGTTCTGTGTTGAGAGACGATGGTTGTAATGTGTTGTTCTGTGTTGAGAGGTGATGGTTGTAATGTATTTTTCTGTGTTTCTGTGTTGAGAGGTGATGGTTGTAATGTATTGTTCTGTGTTGAGAGACGATGGTTGTAATGTATTGTTCTGTGTTGAGAGGTGATGGTTGTAATGTATTTTTCTGTGTTTCTGTGTTGAGAGGTGATGGTTGTAATGTATTGTTCTATGTTGAGAGATGATGGTTGTAATGTATTGTTCTGTGTTGAGAGGTGATGGTTGTAATGTATTGTTCTGTGTTGAGAGATGATGGTTGTAATGTTTTGTTCTGTGTTGAGAGGTGATGGTTGTAATGTATTGTTCTGTGTTGAGAGATGATGGTTGTAATGTATTGTTCTGTGTTGAGAGACGATGGTTGTAATGTATTGTTCTGTGTTGAGAGACGATGGTTGTAATGTATTGTTCTGTGTTGAGAGGTGATGGTTGTAATGTATTGTTCTGTGTTGAGATGATGGTTGTAATGTATTGTTCTGTGTTGAGATGATGGTTGTAATGTATTGTTCTGTGTTGAGAGATGATGGTTGTAATGTATTGTTCTGTGTTGAGAGGTGATGGTTGTAATGTATTGTTCGGTGTTGAGAGATGATGGTTGTAATGTATTGTTCTGTGTTGAGAGGTGATGGTTGTAATGTATTGTTCTGTGTTGAGAGATGATGGTTGTAATGTATTGTTCTGTGTTGAGAGATGATGGTTGTAATGTATTGTTCTGTGTTGAGAGACGATGGTTGTAATGTATTGTTCTATGTTGAGAGACGATGGTTGTAATGTATTGTTCTATGTTGAGAGACGATGGTTGTAATGTATTGTTCTGTGTTGAGAGATGATGGTTGTAATGTATTGTTCTGTGTTGAGAGATGATGGTTGTAATGTATTGTTCTGTGTTGAGAGATGATGGTTGTAATGTATTGTTCTGTGTTGAGAGATGATGGTTGTAATGTATTGTTCTGTGTTGAGACGATGGTTGTAATGTATTGTTCTGTGTTGAGAGGTGATGGTTGTAATGTATTGTTCTATGTTGAGAGATGATGGTTGTAATGTATTGTTCTGTGTTGAGAGGTGATGGTTGTAATGTATTGTTCTGTGTTGAGAGGTGATGGTTGTAATGTATTGTTCTGTGTTGAGAGATGATGGTTGTAATGTATTGTTCTGTGTTGAGAGATGATGGTTGTAATGTATTGTTCTGTGTTGAGAGGTGATGGTTGTAATGTATTGTTCTATGTTGAGAGATGATGGTTGTAATGTATTGTTCTGTGTTGAGAGGTGATGGTTGTAATGTATTGTTCTGTGTTGAGAGATGATGGTTGTAATGTATTGTTCTGTGTTGAGAGATGATGGTTGTAATGTATTGTTCTGTGTTGAGAGATGATGGTTGTAATGTATTGTTCTGTGTTGAGAGACGATGGTTGTAATGTATTGTTCTGTGTTGAGAGACGATGGTTGTAATGTATTGTTCTGTGTTGTGAGACGATGGTTGTAATGTATTGTTCTATGTTGAGAGACGATGGTTGTAATGTATTGTTCTGTGTTGAGAGATGATGGTTGTAATGTATTGTTCTGTGTTGAGAGATGATGGTTGTAATGTATTGTTCTGTGTTGAGAGATGATGGTTGTGATGTATTGTTCTGTGTTGAGAGATGATGGTTGTAATGTATTGTTCTATGTTGAGAGATGATGGTTGTAATGTATTGTTCTGTGTTGAGAGGTGATGGTTGTAATGTATTGTTCTGTATTGAGAGGTGATGGTTGTAATGTATTGTTCTTTGTTGAGAGATGATGGTTGTAATGTATTGTTCTGTGTTGAGAGATGATGGTTGTAATGTATTGTTCTGTGTTGAGAGGTGATGGTTGTAATGTATTGTTCTGTGTTGAGAGGTGATGGTTGTAATGTATTGTTCTGTGTTGAGAGATGATGGTTGTAATGTATTGTTCTGTATTGAGAGATGATGGTTGTAATGTATTGTTCTGTGTTGAGAGATGATGGCTGTAATGTATTGTTCTGTGTTGAGAGATGATGGCTGTAATGTATTGTTCTGTGTTGAGAGGTGATGGTTGTAATGTATTGTTCTGTGTTGAGAGGTGATGGTTGTAATGTATTGTTCTGTGTTGAGATGATGGTTGTAATGTATTGTTCTGTGTTTTTGTGTTGAGAGATGATGGTTGTAATGTATTGTTCTGTGTTTTTGTGTTGAGAGATGATGGTTGTAATGTATTGTTCTGTGTTTCTGTGTTGAGAGGTGATGGTTGTAATGTATTGTTCTGTGTTTCTGTGTTGAGAGATGATGGTTGTAATGTATTGTTCTGTGTTGAGAGGTGATGGTTGTAATGTATTGTTCTGTGTTTCTGTGTTGAGAGATGATGGTTGTAATGTATTGTTCTGTGTTGAG
The DNA here is from genome assembly GCF_016432855.1 of Salvelinus namaycush. NCBI lineage: Eukaryota > Metazoa > Chordata > Actinopteri > Salmoniformes > Salmonidae > Salvelinus > Salvelinus namaycush. The sequence continues at coordinate 197,286 of NW_024061708.1, read as the reverse complement.
AGACAATGGTTGTAATGTATTGTTCTGTGTTGAGAGGTGATGGTTGTAATGTATTGTTCTGTGTTGAGAGGTGATGGTTGTAATGTATTGTTCTGTGTTGAGAGATGATGGTTGTAATGCATTGTTCTGTGTTGTGAGATGATGGTTGTAATGTATTGTTCTATGTTGAGAGATGATGGTTGTAATGTATTGTTCTGTGTTGAGAGGTGATGGTTGTAATGTATTGTTCTGTGTTGAGAGACGATGGTTGTAATGTATTGTTCTGTGTTGAGAGACGATGGTTGTAATGTATTGTTCTGTGTTGAGAGGTGATGGTTGTAATGTATTGTTCTGTGTTGAGAGGTGATGGTTGTAATGTATTGTTCTGTGTTGAGAGGTGATGGTTGTAATGTATTGTTCTGTGTTGAGAGATGATGGTTGTAATGTATTGTTCTGTGTTGAGAGATGATGGTTGTAATGTATTGTTCTGTGTTGAGAGGTGATGGTTGTAATGTATTGTTCTGTGTTGAGAGGTGATGGTTGTAATGTATTGTTCTGTGTTGAGAGATGATGATTGTATTGTTCTGTGTTGAGAGGTAATGGTTGTAATGTATTGTTCTGTGTTGAGAGACGATGGTTGTAATGTATTGTTCTGTGTTGAGAGACGATGGTTGTAATGTATTGTTCTGTGTTTCTGTGTTGAGAGACGATGGTTGTAATGTATTGTTCTGTGTTGAGAGATGATGGTTGTAATGTATTGTTCTGTGTTGAGAGATGATGGTTGTAATGTATTGTTCTGTGTTGAGAGACGATGGTTGTAATGTATTGTTCTGTGTTGAGAGATGATGGTTGTAATGTATTGTTCTGTGTTGAGAGGTGATGGTTGTAATGTATTGTTCTGTGTTGAGAGATGATGGTTGTAATGTATTGTTCTGTGTTGAGAGATGATGGTTGTAATGTATTGTTCTGTGTTGAGAGGTGATGGTTGTAATGTATTGTTCTGTGTTGAGAGGTGATGGTTGTAATGTATTGTTCTGTGTTGAGAGATGATGATTGTATTGTTCTGTGTTGAGAGGTAATGGTTGTAATGTATTGTTCTGTGTTGAGAGACGATGGTTGTAATGTATTGTTCTGTGTTGAGAGACGATGGTTGTAATGTATTGTTCTGTGTTTCTGTGTTGAGAGACGATGGTTGTAATGTATTGTTCTGTGTTGAGAGATGATGGTTGTAATGTATTGTTCTGTGTTGAGAGATGATGGTTGTAATGTATTGTTCTGTGTTGAGAGACGATGGTTGTAATGTATTGTTCTGTGTTGAGAGATGATGGTTGTAATGTATTGTTCTGTGTTGAGAGGTGATGGTTGTAATGTATTGTTCTGTGTTGAGAGATGATGGTTGTAATGTATTGTTCTGTGTTGAGAGATGATGGTTGTAATGTATTGTTCTGTGTTGAGAGGTGATGGAAGACCTGATCAAGACAGTGTTACTAAAATCCGATCATTACTAATTCAGTTCCTGTATGTTGTCACGTTGTATTTTGCCTTGTGTTCTAGGTTTATGTTACAATGGCCAGGAGTAAGAGTGTTGCGTGGTAAGGAACTGGATGCGTTCCTCGCCCAAGCACTTTCTCCTAAACTCTATGAGCCTGAACAGCTGCAGGAACTCAAGGTGATTTTGTAGCGAGAAGTGTTCTGGAACCACCCAGTGGCAGACAGTGGTATTACATGTTGCTTTCACACACCCACATTAACTATACTCCTGGACTAGTCTGAGGAGTGTTCTGGAACCACCCAGTGGCAGACAGTGGTATTACATGTTGCTTTCACACACACACACACACACACACACACACACACACACACACACACACACACACACACACACACATTAACTATACTCCTGGACTAGTCTGAGGAGTGTTCTGGAACCACCCAGTGGCAGACAGTGGTATTACATGTTGCTTTCACCCACATTAACTATACTCCTGGACTAGTCTGAGGAGTGTTCTGGAACCACCCAGTGGCAGACAGTGGTATTACATGTTGCTTTCACACACACACACACACACACACACACACACACACACACACACACACACACACACACACACACACACACACACACACATTAACTATACTCCTGGACTAGTCTGAGGAGTGTTCTGGAACCACCCAGTGGCAGACAGTGGTATTACATGTTGCTTTCACCCACATTAACTATACTCCTGGACTAGTCTGAGGAGTGTTCTGGAACCACCCAGTGGCAGACAGTGGTATTACATGTCCGACTTCGTTTCGGGCCTAACAACACCCCGTGCCAATATATCGTCCCAAACCCATCTTCGAGGGTACTATCACTTCATCAAACCATAGTATTTATTATTCCTGTTGAGTATAGCTTATATAATGTACCTTTGATGTGTACACTAGATAATCACAGACAAGTTCTGTTATTGTGTCTTCTTTCTCTGTAAATACCTGCTTAGTTCTGTATTGTGTACACTCAGTGGACAGTTTATTATTATACCCATCTAGTACCGGTCAGACCCCCCTTTGCCTCTGGACAGAGCGATGTTTTTCCACTCCTCAAGTGCTGGTGATCACGTGCTCACTGGAGCTGCTTCTTCTAGCTGATAGGAGTGGAACCCGGTGTGTTTAGGAGGAACCCGGTGTGGTTTAGGAGGGGAACCCGTGCGGTTTAGGAGGGGAACCCGGTGCGGTTTAGGAGGGAACCCGGTGCGGTTTAGGAGGGGAACCCGGTGCGGTTTAGGAGGGGAACCCGGTGCGGTTTTAGGAGGGGAACCCGGTGCGGTTTAGGAGGGGAACCCGGTGCGGTTTGGAGGGGAACCCGGTCGGTTTAGGAGGGAACCCGGTGCGGTTTAGGAGGGGAACCCGGTGGGTGTTTAGGAGGGAACCCGGTGCGGTTTAGGAGTGGAACCCGTGCGGTTTAGGAGTGGAACCCGTGCGGTAGGAGGGAACCCGGTGCGGTTTAGAGGGGAACCCGGTGCGGTTTAGGAGTGGACCCGTGCGGTTTGGAGGGGAACCCGTGGCGGTTTAGGAGTGGAACCCGGTGCGGTTAGGAGGGGAACCCGGTGCGGTTTAGGAGGGGAACCCGGTCGGTTTAGGAGGGGAACCCGGTGCGTTTTTAGGAGGGAACCCGGTGCGGTTTAGAAGGGAACCCGGTGCGGTTTAGGATGGAACCCGTGCGGTTTAGGAGTGGAACCCGGTGTGGTCGTCAATAGCCCATCCATGAAAAGGACTGATGAGATGTGCCGCTGTCGGAGCAGTTATTTGCCAGTTTGTGGCCCGCCTGTTACGCTGCACGATTCTTGCCATTATTCCTCAACCTCTCTCATCAACGAGCTCCACCTGATATGTCCCCCGTCCCCCCTGCTATGTCCCCCGTCCCACCTGCTATGTCCCCCGTCCCCCCTGCTATGTCCCCCGTCTCACCTGCTATGTCCCCCGTCCCACCTGCTATGTCCCCCGTCCACCTGCTATGTCCCCCGTCCCACCTGCTATGTCCCCCGTCCCACCTGCTATGTCCCCCGTCTCACCTGCTATGTCCCCGCTCACCTGCTATTCCCCCGTCCCCCCTGCTATGTCCCCCGTCTCACCTGCTATGTCCCCCGTCCCACCTGGTATGTCCCCCGTCTCACCTGGTATGTCCCCCGTATCACCTGGTATGTCCCCCGACCTGGTATGTCCCCTGTCTCACCTGGTATGTCCCCCGTCCCACCTGGTATGTCCCCCGTCTCACCTGGTATGTCCCCCGTATCACCTCTGATGTCCCCTGTCTCACCTGGTATGTCCCCTGTCTCACCTGGTATGTTCCCTGTCCCACCTGGTATGTCCCCTGTCTCACCAGGTATGTCCCCTGACCCACCTCGTATGTCCCCTGTCTCACCTGGTATGTTCCCTGTCCCACCTGGTATGTCCCCTGTCTCACCAGGTATGTCCCCTGACCCACCTCGTATGTCCCCTGTCTCACCTGGTATGTTCCCTGTCCCACCTGGTATGTCCCCTGTCTCACCAGGTATGTCCCCTGACCCACCTCGTATGTCCCCTGTCTCACCTGGTTGTCCCGTGTCCCACCTGGTATGTCCCGTGTCCCACCTGGTATGTTCCCTGGCTCTTGAAGCCTCTGAGGGGAATTTGGCTCCTCGACCGAAGGTCCTGATGACAGGAGTGGAGATCACACCCCGCAGACGCCTAGGAGAACACACAACCATGAGTAACACACAACCAGTTGAGAAACACAACCAGTTGAGAACACACAACCATTGAGAAACACACAACCAGTTGAGAAACCACAAACCAGTTGAGAAAACACACAACCAGTTGAGGAACACACAACCAGTTGAGAAACACACAACCAGTTGAGAAACACACAACCAGTGAGAAACACACACCAGTTGAGAACACACAACCAGTTGAGAACACACAACCAGTTGAGGAACACACAACCAGTTGAGGACACACACAACCAGTTGAGGAACACACAACCAGTTGAGAAACACACAACCAGTTGAGGAACACACAAGTGAGGACACACAACCAGTTGAGAAGCCACAACCAGTTGAGAAGCACACAACCAGTTGAGAACACACAACCATTGAGAAGCACACAACCAGTTGAGAAGCACACAACCAGTTGAGAAGCACACATAATATACACCTGGGGTATATTATGGATCCCCATTAGTTCCTGTCAAGGCAGCAGCTACTCTTCCTGGGGTTTATTATGGATCCCATTAGTTCCTGCAAGGCAGCAGCTACTACTCTCCTGGGGTTTATATGGATCCCAATTAGTTCCTGCCAAGGCAGCAGCTACTCTTCCTGGGGTTTATATGGATCCTCATTAGTTCCTGTCAAGGCAGCAGCTACTCTTCCTGGGGTTTATTATGGATCCTCATTAGTTCCTGTCTAGACAGCAGCTACTCTTCCTGGGTTCATTATGGATCCCCATTTAGTTCCTGTCTAGACAGCAGCTAATCTTCCTGGGGTTTATTATGGATCCCCATTAGTTCCTGCCAAGGCAGCAGCTACTCTTCCTGGGTTCATTATGGATCCCCATTTAGTTCCTGTCTAGACCAGCAGCTACTCTTCCTGGGGTTCATTATGGATCCCCATTTAGTTCCTGTTAACAGCAGCTACTCTTCCTGGGGTTCATTATGGATCCCCATTTAGTTCCTGTCTAGACAGCAGCTACTCTTCCTGGGTTTTATTATGGGTCCCCATTAGTTCCTGCCAAGGCAGCAGCTACTCTTCCTGGGGTTTATTATGGATCCCCATTAGTTCCTGCCAAGGCAGCAGCTACTCTTCCTGGGGTTTATTATGGATCCCCCATTTAGTTCCTGCCAAGGCAGCAGCTACTCTTCCTGGTGTTTATTATGGATCCCCCATTAGTTCCTGCCAAGGCAGCAGCTACTCTTCCTGGGGTTTATTATGGATCCCCATTAGTTCCTGCCAAGGCAGCAGCACTCTTCCTGGGTTTATTATGGATCCCCATTAGTTCCTGCCAAGGCAGCAGCTACTCTTCCTGGGGTTTATATGGATCCCCATTAGTTCCTGCCAAGGCAGCACTACTCTTCCTGGGTTTATTATGGATCCCCATTAGTTCCTGCCAAGGCAGCAGCTACTCTTCCTGGGTTTATTATGGATCCTCATTAGTTCCTGCCAAGGCAGTGGCTACTCTTCTGGGGTTTATTATGGATCCCCATTAGTTCCTGCCAAGGCAGCAGCTACTCTTCTGGGGTTTATTATGGATCCCCATTAGTTCCTGCCAAGGCAGCAGCTACTCTTCCTGGGGTTTATCATGGATCCCCATTAGTTCCTGCCAAGGCAGCAGCTACTCTTCCTGGGGTTTATTATGGATCCCCATTAGTTCCTGTCAAGGCAGCAGCTACTCTTCCTGGGGTTTATTATGGATCCCCATTAGTTCCTGCCAAGGCACAGCTACCTTCCTGGGGTTTATTATGGATCCCCATTAGTTCCTGCCAAGGTAGCAGCTACTCTTCCTGGGGTTTATTATGGATCCCCATTAGTTCCTGTCTAGACAGCAGCTACTCTTCCTGGAGTACGAACACATCAAGACCTTTATATTACATGTAAAAAAAAGATAAAACAGTACATCACCACATAATGTACAATACCTCCATACAACAATTAGTGTGTAGAGTACGTGTGTGTATACGTGTGTCCGTTCCTGTGTGTGTGTGTGTGTGTGTGTGTCTGTACCGGTGGGTGTGTGTTCCTTTGTGTGTCTCTTCACAGTCCCCGCTGTTCCATAAGGTATATTTTTACCTGCTTTTTAAATCTGATTCTACTGCTGCTCAGTTACCTGATGTGAATAGAGTTCCATGTAGTCATGGCTCTATGTAGTCCTGTGCCCCTCCTACAGTCTGTTCTGGACTTGGGACTGTGACCTCTGGTGGCATGTCTTGTGGGGTATGTATGGGTGTCTAGCTGTGTGTTAGTTTAGACAGACCTCTGGTGGCATGTCTTGTGGGGTATGCATGTGTGTCTGAGCTGTGTGTTAGTAGTTTAGACAGACCCTGGTGGCATGTCTTGTGGGGTATGCATGTGTGTCTGAGCTGTGTGTTTAGTTTAGACAGACCCCTGGTGGCATGTTTGTGGGGTATGTATGGGTGTCTGAGCTGTGTGTTAGTAGTTTAGACAGACCTCTGGGCATGTCTGTGGGTATGCATGTGTGTCTGAGCTGTGTGCTAGTAGTTTAGACAGACCTCTGGTGGCATGTCTTGTGGGGTATGCATGTGTGTCTGAGCTGTGTGCTAGTAGTTTAAACAGACCTTGTGGCATGTCTTGTGGGGTATGGATGGGTGTCTGAGCTGTGTGTTAGTAGTTTAGACAGACCTCTGGTGGCATGTCTTGTGGGGTATGTATGGGTGTCTGAGCTGTGTGTTAGTAGTTTAGACAGACCTCTGGTGTCTTGTGGGGTATGCATTGGTGTCTGAGCTGTGTGTTAGTAGTTTAGACAGACCTCTGGTGGCATGTCTTGTGGGGTATGTATGGGTGTCTGAGCTGTGTGTTAGTAGTTTAGACAGACCTCTGGTGGCATGTCTTGTGGGGTATGCATGGGTGTCTGAGCTGTGTGTTAGTAGTTTAGACAGACTCTCGTGGCATGTCTTGTGGGGTATGCATGTGTGTCTGAGCTGTGTGTTAGTAGTTTAGACAGACCTCTGGTGGCATGTCTTGTGGGGTATGCATGGGTGTCTGAGCTGTGTGCTAGTAGTTTAGACAGACCTCTGGTGGCATGTCTTTTGGGGTATGTATGGGTGTCTGAGCTGTGTGTTAGTAGTTTAGACAGACCTCTGGTGGCATGTCTTGTGGGGTATGGATGGGTGTCTGAGCTGTGTGTTAGTAGTTTAGACAGACCTCTGGTGGCATGTCTTGTGGGGTATGCATGTGTGTCTGAGCTAGTAGTTTAGACAGACAGCTTGTCAACATTCAGATTGTAAAGACCGTATGGCGCCGGACGAGGTGACTGCTGTTTTACAGGCTCCTATTGTTTTTTCGCGTTATTTGTAACTTATTTGTACATAATGTTTCTGCCACCGTCTTTTACGACCGAAAAGAGCTTCTGGATATCAGGACAGCGATTACTCACCTCGTACCGGACATACATTTTTTCTTTAACAGTCGGACGTAAAGGATTTTACTTCAGACACCCGACAAGGCCCAATCCCCGTCATTACCATGAAGAAGAGACGGAGATATCGGGGACGTAGGTCCGGTGCCTTGTAAGGATACGACGGCGAGTGTGTAACACGCCTCTACCATCAATCCTATTAGCCACGTGCAATCATTGGAGAATAACTGGATGAGCTCCGTTCGAGACTATCCTACCAACGGAACATTAAAAACTGTAATATCTTATGTTGTTTCACTGAGTTGTGGCGTGACGACGACATGGATAACGTACAGCTGGTGGGGTTTTAGGTCCATCGGCAAGATAGAACAGCTGCCTCTGTAAGACAAGGGATGGTGGTCTGTGTCTATTTGTAAATAATAGCTGGTGCGCGCAATCAAATATTATGAAGTCTCGAGGTTTGCTCGCCTGAGGTAGAGTATCTCATGATAAGCTGTAGACCATACTATTTACCACCACAAACTGTTGCTGGCACTAAGACCGACTCACGAGCTGTATTCCGCCATAAACAAACAGGAAAACGCTCATCCAGAGGCGGCGCTCCTAGTGGCCGGGGACTTTAATGCAGGGAAACTCAAATCAGTTTTACCTCATTTCTACCAGCATGTTAAATCTGCAACAAGAGGAGAAAAAAAACTTAAACTCTAGACCTGTTTTACTCCACACACAGAGACCTTACAGAGATCTCCCTCGCCCTCCTTTGTCAAATCTGACCATAACTCTATCCTCCGTGTAAGTGCTGTGCTTGTTGAAAGTCCTTCCCTATACGCGCTGCTGAAATTCTGTTGTCAATTTGTTTACTGTTAAATAGCATTGTATCTGGTCAAACACCATTTTTTCCAGAAGTTTACTAAGGGTTGTAACAGGCTGATTGATCGGTTATTTGAGCCAGTAAAGGGGGTTTTACTATTCTTAGGTAGCGGAATGACTTTTCCCTCCAGGCCTGAGGACACACGCTCTCTAGTAGGCTTAAATTGAAGACAAGACAATATCGTCAAAAGCAAAGGGTGGCTACTTTGAGGAAACTCAAATATAAAATATATTTTGATTTGTTTAACACTTTTTTTGGTTACTACATGATTCAATGTCTACAATACATCTAATGTACATCTACAATGTAGAAAATAGTAAAAATAAAGAAAAACCCTTGAATGAGTAGGTGTGTCCAAACTTCTGACTGGTAGTGTGTACTTGGATGTGTAGCGTCAGCGTTTGTTGCTGGCATGTCATCCCTGAGTCTGCTAATCTTGCCAATGAAAACATGTATTAAAGTAGTTGGCAATATCAGTGGGTTTTGTGAGGAATGAACTATGAGTTTACCTTTTTGTCCAAAATTTATTTTAAGGTGCTCCAAAGCTTTTTACTGTCATTCTTTATGTCATTTATCTTTGTTTCATAGTTTAGTTTTCTTCATCTTTTTATTTAGTTTAGTCACATGATTTTTCAAGCTGCAGTACGTTTTGCCCATCGGTTGTGTAGCCAGATTTATTGGCCGTTCCTTTTGCCTCGTCCCTCTCAACCACACAATGTTTCAATTCCTCATCAATCCACGGGAATTTAACTGGTTTCACAGTCATTTTCTTAATGGGTACATGCTTATTAGTAACTGGAATAAGCAATTTCATTAATGTGTCAAGTCTGTTTGCTTCTCATTACACACCACAGACCAACAAATACTCTTCACATCAACAACATAACAATCACTTCAAAACGTATTGTATGACCTCTTACCCTCTGTTTGGTCCGCCGACAGAGACCACCTGGATGGGGAAGCCTCCTCTGCCTCGGCCCCGTCTGATGCCAGCCCATTGGCCCACCACCGTGCCTGCTATCTCTAGCTTCCCGCCCTGGGTGGACATGCTTGGCAGGCCTGCAGACCACGGACCAACAGTAGGGGGACACACACAGAGGTTGTGAAATAAAACTTCTAAGAAAGTTAAGAGCAACCTAACCTGAGTATAATACTGATCCGCCTTCATGGTGAATAAAACCTGTACTTATACTCAACACAAATATAAACATGCAACAATATCAAAGATTTTACTGAGTTACAGTTCATATAAGGAAATCAGTCCGTTAAAATACATAAATCTATGGATTTCACATGACTGGGTAGCCAGGGGGGCAGCCAGGGGGGCAGCCCACTTGGGAGCCAGGTCCAGCAAATCAGAATGAGTTTTTCCTCACAGAAGGTCTTTATTACAGACAGAAATACTCCTCCTCAGTAACGACCACAATGTGCACCTGTGTAATGATCATGCTGTTTAACCAGCTTCTTGATATGCCACACCTGTCAGGTGGATGGATTATTTTCACAACATTTGAGAGAACAATACGTTTTTTGTGCGTATGGAACATTTCTGGGATCTGTTATTTCAGCTCATGAAACATGGAACCAACACTTTATATGTTGCGTTTATTTTTTTGTGTATAATTTTTTTTCAGTATAATTTATAAATAGTAGTATCTACTACATCAAAACGCTGGCCAGGACGACCATAACACTACATCAAAACACTGGCCAGGACGACCATAACACTACATCAAAACACTGACCAGGACGACCATAACACTACATCAAAACACTGACCAGGATGACCATAACACTACATCAAAACACTGACCAGGACGACCATAACACTACATCAAAACACTGACCAGGACGACCATAACACTACATCAAAACACTGACCAGGACGACATAACATCAAAACACTGGCCAGAACGACCATAACACTACATCAAAACACTGGCCAGGACGACCAACACTACTCAAAACACTGGCCAAACGACCATAACCTACATCAAAACACTGACCAGACAACCATAACACTACATCAAAACACTGACCAGGACGACCATAACACTACATCAAAACACTGACCAGGACGACCATAACACTACATCAAAACACTGGCCAGGACGACCATAACACTACATCAAAACACTGACCAGGACGACCATAACACTACATCAAACACTGACCAGGACGACCATAACACTACATCAAAACACTGACCAGGACGACCATAACACTACATCAAAACACTGACCAGGACGACCATAACACTACATCAAAACACTGACCAGGACGACCATAACACTACATCAAAACACTGGCCAGGACGACCATAACACTAAACACTGACCAGGACGACCATAACACTACATCAAAACACTGACCAGGACGACCATAACGCTACATCAAAACACTGACCAGGACGACCATAACACTAAACACTGACCAGGACGACCATAACACTACATCAAAACACTGACCAGGACGACCATAACACTACATCAAAACACTGACCAGGACGACCATAACACTACATCAAAACACTGACCAGGACGACCATAACACTACATCAAAACACTGACCAGGACGACCATAACACTACATCAAAACACTGACCAGGACGACCATAACACTACATCAAAACACTGACCAGGACGACCATAACATCAAAACACTGGCCAGAACGACCATAACACTACATCAAAACACTGGCCAGGACGACCATAACACTACATCAAAACACTGGCCAGAACGACCATAACACTACATCAAAACACTGGCCAGAACGACCATAACACTACATCAAAACACTGACCAGGACGACCATAACACTACATCAAAACACTGACCAGGACGACCATAACACTACATCAAAACACTGACCAGGACGACCATAACACTACATCAAAACACTGGCCAGAACGACCATAACACTACATCAAAACACTGGCCAGGACGACCATAACATACATCAAAACACTGACCAGACGACCATAACACTACATCAAAACACTGACCAGGACGACCATAACCTACATCAAAACACTGACCAGGACGACCATAACACTACATCAAAACACTGACCAGGACGACCATAACACTAAACACTGACCAGGACGACCATAACACTACATCAAAACACTGACCAGGACGACCATAACACTACATCAAAACACTGACCAGGACGACCATAACGCTAAACACTGGTGCTCCCCACGGTGGAGAGCCCTACATACTGGTCTCTATGTACAGTTGTGGCCAAAAGTTTGAGGAACAGTTTGGTGAGGAACAATGCCTTTTCCAGCATGATGGAGCACCTTGCCATAAGGAAAAAGTGATGACTAAGTGGCTCGGGGAACAAAACATCGATCTTTTGGGTCCATGGCCAGGAAACTCCGCAGACCTTAGTCCCATTGAGAACTTGTGGTCAGTCCTCAAGAGGCGGGTGGACAAACAAAAACCCACAAATTCTGACAAACTCCAAGCATTGATTATGCAGAATGGGCTGCCATCAGTCAGGATGTGGCCCAGAAGTAAATGACAGCATGCCAGGGCAGATTGCAGAGGTCTTGAAAAAGAAGGGTCAACACGCAAATATTGACTCTTTGCATCAACTTCATGTAATTGTCAATAAAAGCCTTTGACACTTCTGAAATGCTTGTAATTATACTTCAGTATTCCATAGTAACATCTGACAAAAATACTAAAGACACTGAAGCGCAAACTTGGTGGAAATTAATTTTTGTGTCATTCTCAAAACTTTTGGCCACGACTGTACAGTACAATCTGTGAAAGTAGTATCAATGATTGGTCTCTTACGAGGCATGCCCATGCTCCTGCCCCTGCCCTGCAGCGGCATCATGTGGGGCGGGGGGTAGAAGGCTCCCCCTGGGGGATAGAAAGGCATGGCGTGGGGGGTGGGGGGGGGAGGTGGGGACAAGTTAAGCCCCTCCAGGATGCTCTGACGCATTTGCTTCACCTTGTTCACCTGATCCACCTGGGGACAGACAGAGGACACAGTGAGAGAGGGGGGGACACAGAGGACACAGAGAGAGAGAGGGGGGGACAGACAGAGGACACAGAGAGAGAGAGGGGGGGACAGACAGAGGACACAGAGAGAGAGAGGGGGACAGACAGAGGACACAGAGAAGGAGGGGGGGACAGAGAGGACACAGAGAGAGAGAGGGGGGACAGACAGAGAACACAGAGAGAGAGAGGGGGACAGAGAACACAGAGAGAGAGAGGGGGACAGAGAACACAGAGAGAGAGAGAGGGGGACAGAGAACACAGAGAGAGAGAGAGGGGGACAGAGAACACAGAGAGAGAGAGGGGGACAGACAGAGAACACAGAGAGAGAGAGAGGGACAGAGAACACAGAGAGAGAGAGAGGGGGACAGAGAACACAGAGAGAGAGAGGGGGACAGACAGAGAACACAGAGAGAGAGGGGGGGACAGACAGAGAGGGGGACAGAGAGAGGACACAGAAAGAGGTGGATGATTGAAGTTAAGGGTTTATCAAAGCTCTCCTCAGGGATGCCTGAACTAACACACCTGACTCAAGTAGTTAAGGGCTTGAGAATAAGTTGACAAGGTGAATCAGGTGTGCTCGTTCAGGAATAACTGCTGGTGTCCCCGAAGACGGTTTGAGAAAGATGTTCTATGCAACTCCAACACACAGTCATGATAAGTACTGGAAATGATGAGTTTACTGACTGGTCTAGGTTAAAGATTCTAGACTAGGACTGGTCTAGGTTAAAGATTCTAGACTAGGACTGGTCTAGGTTAAAGATTCTAGACTAGGACTGGTCTAGGTTAAAGATTCTAGACTAGGATTGGTCTTGGTTAAAGATTCTAGACTAGGACTGGTCTAGGTTAAAGATTCTAGACCAGGACTGGTCTAGGTAAAAGATTCTAGACTAGGACTGGTCTAGGTTAAAGATTCTAGACTAGGACTGGTCTAGGTTAAAGATTCTAGACTAGGATTGGTCTAGATTAAAGATTCTAGACTAGGATTGGTCTAGATTAAAGATTCTAGACTAGGACTGGTCTAGGTTAAAGATTCTAGACTAGGACTGGTCTAGGTTAAAGATTCTAGAATAGGACTGGTCTAGGTTAAAGATTCTAGACTAGGATTGGTCTAGGTTAAAGATTCTAGACTAGAATAGGACTGGTCTAGGTTAAAGATTCTAGACTAGAACTGGTCTAGGTTAAAGATTCTAGACTAGGACTGGTCTAGGTTAAAGATTCTAGACTAGAACTGGTCTAGGTTAAAGATTCTAGACTAGGATTGGTCTAGGTTAAAGATTCTAGACTAGGACTGGTCTAGGTTAAAGATTCTAGACTAGAATAGGACTGGTCTAGGTTAAAGATTCTAGACTAGGACTGGTCTTGGTTAAAGATTCTAGACTAGGACTAGGTTAAAGATTCTAGACTAGGATTGGTCTAGATTAAAGATTCTAGACTAGGACTGGTCTAGGTTAAAGATTCTAGAATAGGATTGGTCTAGATTAAAGATTCTAGACTAGGACTGGTCTAGATTAAAGATTCTAGACTAGGATTGGTCTAGATTAAAGATTCTAGACTAGGACTGGTCTAGGTTAAAGATTCTAGAATAGGACTGGTCTAGGTTAAAGATTCTAGACTAGGACTGGTCTAGATTAAAGATTCTAGACTAGGACTGGTCTAGATTAAAGATTCTAGACTAGGATTGGTCTAGATTAAAGATTCTAGACTAGGACTGGTCTAGGTTAAAGATTCTAGACTAGGACTGGTCTAGGTTAAAGATTCTAGAATAGGACTGGTCTAGGTTAAAGATTCTAGACTAGGACTGGTCTAGGTTAAAGATTCTAGACTAGGATTGGTCTAGGTTAAAGATTCTAGACTAGGACTGGTCTAGGTTAAAGATTCTAGACTAGGACTGGTCTAGGTTAAAGATTCTAGACTAGGACTGGTCTAGGTTAAAGACTCTAGACTAGAATAGGACTAGGTGTGTCTCTGTGTAGATACCTGACCATCACAGAGGTCGATGAGCGGGGCCTTGTCCCGAATGGCCCGGATCAGTTTGCTCTGCAGCAGCTTGCCATCAAAGTACATCCACGGGCAGCAGTGCTCCCAGGGGATTGGCTGGCCACACGCGTCGTTGGCCAATAAGGCCATGTCCACGCCGGTCATGAACAGAGCAGCCAGCTGCACGCCACGGGGGTCGAGGTTATCAATCTACAGGGAGAGACAAGTCAGAGAACAACTCACAGTGACAGACATAGTGTTGCAGAATTCTGGAAACTTCCACAAAATACACCGGTTTTACAGAAATCCTGATTGTAAGTTTCCTGTTATCAGGAGAGAATAAGCAAGAAATGGAGGAGAAATCCTGGGAATAAGGGAAAGTTACCGGGAATAAGGGAAAGTTACCGGGAATAAGGGAAAGTTACCGGGAATAAGGGAAAGTTACCGGGAATAAGACACTCAGAGAGATCTCAGAGACACTGTAACCCCCCACTACAGTAGTAACCCTCCACTACAGTAGTAACCCCCCACTACAGTAGTAACCCTCCACTACAGTAGTAACCCTCCACTACAGTAGTAACCCCCACTACAGTAGTACCCTCACTACGAGTAGTAACCCCCACTACAGTAGTAACCCTCCACTACAGTAGTAACCCTCCACAGTAAGTAACCCCCCACTACAGTAGTAACCCTCCACTACAGTAGTAACCCCCACTACGTAGTACCCCCCACTAAGGTAACCTCCACTACAGTAGTAACCCTCCACTACAGTAGTAACCCTCCACTACAGTAGTAACCCCCACTACCCCCCACTAAGTAGTAACCCCCACTACAGTAGTAACCCTCACACTACAGTAGTCCCCCCACTACAGTAGTAACCCTCCACTACAGTAGTAACCCCCCACTACCCCCCACTACAGTAGTAACCCCCCACTACAAACAGTAGTAACCCTCCACTACAGTAGTAACCCCCCACTAACGTAGTAACCCTCCACTACAGTAGTAACCCCCCACTACAGCAGTAACCCCCCACTACAGCAGTAACCCCCCACTACAGTAGTAACCCCCCACTACAGTAGTAACCCCCCACTACAGCAGTAACCCCCCACTACAGTAGTAACCCTCCACTACAGTAGTAACCCTCCACTACAGTAGTAACCCTCCACTACAGTAGTAACCCTCCACTACAGCAGTAACCCCCCACTACAGTAGTAACCCCCCACTACAGTAGTAACCCCCCACTACCCTCCACTACAGTAGTACCCCCCCTACGTAGTAACCCCCACTACAGTAGTAACCCCCCACTACAGTAGTAACCCCCCACTACAGTAGTAACCCTCCACTACAGTAGTAACCCTCCACTACAGTAGTAACCCTCCACTACAGTAGTAACCCTCCACTACAGCAGTAACCCCCCACTACAGTAGTAACCCCCCACTACAGTAGTAACCCTCCACTACAGCAGTAACCCTCCACTACAGTAGTAACCCTCCACTACAGTAGTAACCCTCCACTACAGTAGTAACCCCCCACTACCCCCCACTACAGTAGTACCCCCCCACTACAGTAGTAACCCCCCACTACAGTAGTAACCCTCCACTACAGTAGTAACCCTCCACTACAGTAGTAACCCTCCACTACAGTAGTAACCCTCCACTACAGTAGTAACCCCCCACTACAGCAGTAACCCCCCACTACAGTAGTAACCCTCCACTACAGTAGTAACCCCCACTACATTAGTAAACCCTCCACTAAGTAGTAACCCTCCACTACAGTAGTAACCCCCACTACAGTAGTAACCCCCCACTACAGCAGTACCCCCACTACAGTAGTACCCCCCACTACAGCAGTAACCCCCCACTACAGTAGTAACCCTCCACTACCCCCCAACTACAGTAGTAACCCCCACTACAGCAGTACCCCCCACTACAGTAGTAACCCCCCCACTACAGCAGTAACCCACCAACTACAGTAGTAACCCTCCACTACAGTAAGTCCCCCCACTACAGTAGTAACCCTCCACTACAGTAGTAACCCTCCACTACAGTAGTAACCCCCCACTACAGTAGTAACCCCCCACTACAGCAGTAACCCCCCACTACAGTAGTAACCCCCCACTACAGCAGTAACCCCCCACTACAGTAGTAACCCTCCCCACTACCCCCCCCACTACAGTAGTACCCTCCACTACAGTAGTAACCCTCCACTACCCCCCACTACAGTAGTAACCCTCCCATACAGTAGTAACCCCCCACTACCCCCCACTACAGTAGTAACCCTCCACTAACAGTAGTACCCCTCCACTACAGTAGTAACCCTCCACTACAGTAGTACCCCCCCCACTACAGTAGTAACCCTCCACTACAGTAGTAACCCTCCACTACAGTAGTAACCCCCACTACATAGTAACCCCCACGTAGTACCCTCCACTACAGCTTAACCCTCCATAGTACCCTCCACTACAGCATACCCTCCACTACAGTAGTACCCTCCACTACAGTAGTAACCCTCCACTACAGTAGTAACCCCCACTACAGTAGTAACCCTCCATACATAGTAACCCTCCACTACCCTCCACTACAGCAGTAACCCCCCACTACAGTAGTAACCCCCCACCACAGTAGTAACCCTCACTACAGTAGTAACCCTCACTACAGTAGTAACCCTCCACTACCCCCACTACAGTAGTAACCCTCCCTACAGTAGTAACCCTCCACTAAGTAAACCCCCTACAGTGTAACCCTCCACTACAGTAGTAACCCTCCACTACAGTAGTAACCCTCCACTACAGTAGTACCTCACTCAGTATAACCCCACTACAGTAGTAACCCTCCACTACAGTAGTAACCCCCCACTACAGTAGTAACCCTCCACTACAGTAGTAACCCTCCACTACAGTAGTAACCCTCCACTACAGTAGTAACCCTCCACTACAGTAGTAACCCTCCACTACAGTAGTAACCCCACTCAACCCCACAGTAGTAAACCCTCCACTACAGTAGTAACCCCCACTACAGTAGTAACCCCCCACTACGTAGTAACCCTCCACTACAGTAGTAACCCTCCACTACAGTAGTAACCCCCACTACAGTAGTAACCCTCCACTACAGTAGTAACCCCTCACTACAGTAGTAAACCCCCCTACATACAGCAGTAACCCCCCACTACAGCAGTAACCCTCCACTACAGTAGTACCCCCCACTAAGTAGTAACCCCCCACTACGTAGTAACCCCCACTACAGTAGTAACCCTTCAACTACAGTAGTAACCCTCCACTACAGTAGTAACCCTCCATACAGTAGTAACCCTCCACTACCCCCCACTACAGTAGTAACCCCCCACTACAGCAGTAACCCCCCACTACAGTAGTAACCCTCCACTACAGTAGTAACCCCCACACCCCCCACTACAGTAGTAACCTCCACTACGTAGTAACCCTCCACTACAGTAGTAACCCTCCACTACAGTAGTAACCCCCCACTACAGTAGTAACCCTCCACTACAGTAGTAACCCCCCACTACAGTAGTAACCCCCCACTACAGTAGTAACCCTCCACTACAGCAGTAACCCTCCACTACAGTAGTAACCCTCCACTACAGCAGTAACCCTCCACTAAGTAGTAACCTCCACTACAGTAAGTAACCCTCCACTACAGTAGTAACCCTCCACTACAGTAGTAACCCTCCACTACAGTCTAGTAAACCCTCCACTACAGTAGTAACCCTCCACTACCCTCCACACTACCCTCCACTACAGCAGTAACCCCCCACTACAGTAGTAACCCCCCACCACAGTAGTAACCCTCCACTACAGTAGTAACCCTCCACTACAGTAGTAACCCTCCACTACCCCCCACTACAGTAGTAACCCTCCACTACAGTAGTAACCCTCCACTACAGTAGAACCCTCCACTACAGTAGTAACCCTCCACTACAGTAGTAACCCTCCACTACAGTAGTAACCCTCCACTACAGTAGTAACCCTCCACTACATTAGTAACCCTCCACTACAGTAGTAACCCTCGACTACAGTAGTAACCCCCACTACAGTAGTAACCCTCCACTACAGTAGTAACCCCCCACTACAGTAGTAACCCTCCACTACAGTAGTAACCCTCCACTACAGTAAGATACCCCTCCACTACAGTAGTAACCCTCCACTACAGTAGTAACCCTCCACTACAGTATAACCCTCCACTACAGTAGTACCCTCCACTACAGTAGTAACCCCCACTACAGTAGTAACCCCCACTCCAGTAGTAACCCCCCACTACAGAGTAACCCTCCACTACAGTAGTAACCCTCCACTACAGTAGTAACCCCCCACTACAGTAGTAACCCTCCACTACAGTAGTAACCCCTCTACAGTAGTAACCCCCCACTACAGTAGTAACCCTCCACTACAGTAGTAACCCCCCACTACAGTAGTAACCCTCCACTACAGTAGTAACCCCTCTACAGTAGTAACCCCCCACTACAGTAGTAACCCTCCCACTACAGTAGTAACCCCCACTACAGTAGTAACCCTCCACTACAGTAGTACCCTCCACTACGTAGTAACCCTCCACTACGTAGTAACCCCCCACTACGCAGTAACCCCCACTACAGCATAACCCTCCCTACAGTAGTAACCCTCCCTACAGTAGTAACCCTCCACTACAGTAGTAACCCCCCACTACCCCCCACTACAGTAGTAACCTCCACTACAGTAGTAACCCCACTACTACCCCACTACTAGTAACCCCACTACAGTATAACCCTCCACTACAGTAGTAACCCTCCACTACAGTAGTAACCCCCCACTACAGTAGTAACCCCCCCCTAGTACCCCACTACAGCAGTAACCCTCCACTACAGTAGTACCCCTCCACTACAGCATAACCTCCACTACAGTATATAACCCTCCACTACAGTAGTAACCCTCCACTACAGTAGTAACCCTCCACTACAGTAGTAACCCTCCACTACAGTAGTAACCCTCCACTACCCTCCACTACAGCAGTAACCCCCCACTACAGTAGTAACCCCCCACCACAGTAGTAACCCTCCACTACAGTAGTAACCCTCCACTACAGTATAACCCCCACTACCCCCCACTACAGTAGTAACCCTCCACTACAGTAGTAACCCTCCACTACAGTAGAACCCTCCACTACAGTAGTAACCCTCCACTACAGTAGTAACCCTCCACTACAGTAGAACCCTCCATACAGTAGTAACCCTCGACTACATGTAGTAACCCCCCACTACAGTAGTAACCCCCCACTACAGTAGTAACCCCCACTAACAGTAGTAACCCTCCACTACAGTAGTAACCCTCCACTACAGTAGTAACCCCCACTAGACAGTAGTAACCCTCCACTACAGTAGTAACCCTCCACTACAGTAGTAACCCTCCACTACAGTATACCCTCCACTACTAGTAACCCTCCACTACAGTAGTAACCCCCACTACAGTAGTAACCCCCCCCTACAGTAGTAACCCCCACCACTACAGTAACCCTCCACTACAGTAGTAACCCCCCACTACAGTAGTAACCCTCCACTACAGTAGTAAACCCTCACTACAGTAGTAACCCCCCACTACAGCAGTAACCCCCACTACAGCAGTAACCCTCCACTACAGTAGTAACCCTCACTACAGTAGTAACCCCCACTACAGTAGTAACCCTCCACTACAGTAGTAACCCTCCACTACAGTAGTAACCCCCCACTACAGCAGTAACCCCCCCTACAGCAGTAACCCCCCACTACAGTAGTAAACCCTCCACCTACAGTCTAACCCCCACTACCCCCCACTACAGTAGTAACCCTCCACTACAGTATAACCCTCCCTACAGTAGTAACCCTCCACTAAGATAACCCCACTACAGTAGTTAACCCTCCACTACAGTAGTAACCCCCCACTACAGTAGTAACCCCCACACATAACCCCACTACAGTCAGTAACCCTCCACTACAGTAGTAACCCTCCACTACAGAGTAACCCTCCACTACATAGTAACCCTCCTACGTAGTAACCCTCCACTACAGTAGTAACCCTCCACTACAGTAGTACCCTCCCCTACAGTAGTAACCCTCCACTACAGTAGTAACCCTCCACTACCCTCCACTACAGCAGTAACCCCCACTACATAGTAACCCCCACCACAGTAGTAACCCTCCACTACAGTAGTAACCCTCCACATACAGTAGAACCCTCCACTACCCCCCACTACAGTAGTAACCCTCCACTACAGTAGTAACCCCTCACCTACAGTAGTAACCCTCCACTACAGTAGTAACCCTCCACTACAGTAGTAACCCTCCACTACCCCCCACTACAGTAGTAACCCCCCACTACAGCAGTAACCCCCCACTACAGTAGTAACCCTCCACTACAGTAGTAACCCCCCACTACCCCCCACTACAGTAGTAACCCTCCACTACAGTAGTAACCCTCCACTACAGTAGTAACCCTCCACTACAGTAAACCCCCCACTACAGTAGTAAACCCTCCACTACAGTAGTAACCCCCCCTACAGTAGTAACCCCCCACTACAGCAGTAACCCTCCACTACAGCAGTAACCCTCCACTACAGTAGTAACCCTCCACTACAGCAGTAACCCTCCACTACAGTAGTAACCCTCCACTACAGTAGTAACCCTCCACTACAGTAGTAACCCTCCACTACATGTAGTAACCCTCCACTACAGCAGTAACCCCCACTACAGTAGTAACCCCCCACCACAGTAGTAACCCTCCACTACAGTATAACCCTCCACTACAGTAGTAACCCTCCACTACCCCCCACTACAGTAGTAACCCTCCACTACAGTAGTAACCCTCCACTACAGTAGAACCCTCCACTACAGTAGTAACCCTCCACTACAGTAGTAACCCTCCACTACAGTAGTAACCCTCCACTACAGTAGTAACCCTCCACTACAGTAGTAACCCTCCACTACAGTAGTAACCCCCCACTACAGTAGTAACCCTCCACTACAGTAATAACCCCCCACTACAGTAGTAACCCTCCACTACAGTAGTAACCCTCCACTACAGTATAACCCTCCACTACAGTAGTAACCCTCCCACTACAGTAGTAACCCACACGTAGTACACCCACTACAGTAGTAACACCCCACTACAGTAGTAACCCCCCACTACAGTAGTAACCCTCCACTACAGTAGTAACCCTCCACTACAGTAGTAACCCCCCACTACAGTAGTAACCCTCCACTACAGTAGTAACCCCTCTACAGTAGTAACCCCCCACTACAGCAGTAACCCCCCACTACAGCAGTAACCCTCCACTACAGTAGTAACCCTCCACTACAGTAGTAACCCTCCACTACAGTAGTAACCCTCCACTACAGTAGTAACCCCCCACTACCCCCCACTACAGTAGTAACCCTCCACTACAGTAGTAACCCTCCACTACAGTAGTAACCCTCCACTACAGTAGTAACCCCCCACTACAGTAGTAAACCCCTCCACTACAGTAACCCACCACTAAGTATACCCCCCACTACAGTAGTAACCCTCCACTAACAGCAGTAACCCTCCACTACAGTAGTAACCCTCCACTACAGCAGTACCCTCCATACAGTAGTAACCCTCCACTACAGTAGTAACCCTCCCTACAGTAGTAAACCCTCCACTACAGTAGTAACCCTCCACTACAGTAGTAACCCCCACTACCCTCCACTACAGCAGTAACCCCCCACTACAGTAGTAACCCCCCACCACAGTAGTAACCTCCACTACAGTAGTACCCTCCACTACAGTAGTAACCCTCCACTACCCCACTACAGTAGTAACCCTCCACTACATACTAACCCTCCACTACGTAGAAACCTCCACTACAGTAGTAACCCTCCACTACAGTAGTAACCCTCCACTACAGTAGTAACACCTCCACTACAGTATATAACCCTCCACTACAGTAGTAACCCTCCACTACAGTAGTAACCCTCCCACTACAGTAGTAACCCCCCACTACAGTAGTAACCCTCCACTACAGTAGTAACCCCCACTACAGTAGTAACCCTCCACTACAGTAGTAACCCTCACCACTACAGTATGTAACCCTCCACTACAGTTAGTAACCCTCCACTACGTAGTACCCTCCACTACAGTAGTAACCCTCCACTACAGTAGTAACCCTCCACTACAGTAGTAAACCCACTACAGTGTAACCACCCACTACATAGTAAACCCCCACTACAGTAGTAACCCCCCCTACAGTAGTAACCTCCACTACAGTAGTAACCCTCCCCTACAAGTAAACCCCCCACTACAGTAGTAACCCTCCCTACAGTAGTAACCCCTCTACAGCAGTAACCCCCCACTACAGCAGTAACCCTCCACTACAGTAGTAACCCTACCCCTACAGTAGTAACCCTCCACTACAGTAGAACCCTCCACTACATAGTAACCCTCCACTACAGTAGTAACCCTCCACTACAGTAGTAACCCCCCACTACCAAACCCCCCACTACAGTAGTAACCCTCCACTACAGTAGTAACCCTCCACTACAGTAGTAACCCTCCACTACAGTAGTAACCCCCCACTACAGTAGTAACCCTCCACTACAGTAGTAACCCTCCACTACAGTAGTAACCCCCCACTACAGTAGTAACCCCCCACTACAGTAATAACCCTCCACTACAGCAGTAACCCTCCACTACAGTAGTAACCCTCCACTACAGCAGTAACCCTCCACTACAGTAGTAACCCTCCACTACAGTAGTAACCCTCCACTACAGTAGTAACCCTCCACTACAGTAGTAACCCTCCACTACAGTAGTAACCCTCCACTACCCTCCACTACAGCAGTAACCCCCCACTACAGTAGTAACCCCCCACCACAGTAGTAACCCTCCACTACAGTAGTAACCCTCCACTACAGTAGTAACCCTCCACTACAGTAGTAACCCTCCACTACAGTAGAACCCTCCATTACATTAGTAACCCTCCACTACAGTAGTAACCCTCCATACAGTAGTAACCCTCCACTACAAGTAAACCCCACATACAGTAGTAACCCTCCACTACAGTAGTAACCCCCCACTACAGTAGTAACCCTCGCTACAGTAGTAACCCCCCACTACAGTAGTAACCCCCCACTTACAGTAGTAAACCCTCCACTACAGTAGTAACCCTCCAATACAGTAGTAACACCTCCACTACAGTAGTAACCCTCCACTACAGTAGTAACCTCCACTAACAGTCCCTCCCTACAGTATAACCCTCCACTACAGTAGTAACCCCCACTACAGTATAACCCCCCACTCCAGTAGTAACCCCCCACTACAGTAGTAACCCCCCACTACAGTAGTAACCCTCCACTACAGTAGTAACCCTCCACTACAGTAGTAACCCCCCACTACAGTAGTAACCCTCCACTACAGTAGTAACCCCTCACTACAGTAGTAACCCCCCACTACAGCAGTAACCCCCCACTACAGCAGTAACCCTCCACTACAGTAGTAACCCTCCACTACAGTAGTAACCCTCCACTACAGTAGTAACCCTCCACTACAGTAGTAACCCTCCACTACAGTAGTAACCCTCCCTACCCCCACACGTAGTACCCCCCACTACAGTCAGTAACCCCCACTACAGTAGTAACCCTCCACTACAGTATACCCCCCACTACCCCCCACTACAGTAGTAACCCTCCACTACAGTAGTAACCCTCCACTACAGTAGTAACCCTCCACTACAGTAGTAACCCCCCACTACAGTAGTAACCCTCCACTACAGTAGTAACCCCCCACTACAGTAGTAACCCCCCACTACAGTAGTAACCCTCCACTACAGCAGTAACCCTCCACTACAGTAGTAACCCTCCACTACAGCAGTACCCTCACACTACAGTAGTACCCTCCACTACAGTATAACCCTCCACTACAGTAGTAACCCTCCTACAGTAGTAACCCTCACTACAGTAGTAACCCTCCACTACCCTCCACTACAGCAGTACCCCCCCCACAGTAGTAACCCTCCACTACAGTAGTAACCCTCCACTACAGTAGTAAACCCTCCACTACCCCCCACTACAGTAGTAACCCTCCACTACAGTATAACCCTCCACTACAGTAGAACCCTCCACTACAGTAGTAACCCCCACTACAGTAGTAACCCTCCACTACAGTAGTACCCTCCACTAGAGTATAACCCACTACATCACTACAGTAGTAACCCCCCACTACAGTAGTAACCCCTCCACTACAGTAGTAACCCTCCACTACAGTAGTTAACCCTCCACTACAGTAGTAACCCTCCACTACAAGTAGTACCCTCCACTACAGTAGTAACCCTCCACTACAGTAGTAAACCCCCACTACAGTAGTAACCCCACTACAGTAGTAACCCCCCACTACAGTAGTAAACCCCCACTACAGTATAACCCTCCACTACAGTAGTAACCCCTCCACTACATGTAGTAACCCTCCACTACAGTAGTACCTCCACTACCCCCCTACAGTAGTAACCCTCCCTACTAGTAATAACCCTCCACTACAGTAGTAACCCTCCACTACAGTAGTACCCTCGAACTACAGTAGTAACCCCCACTACAGTAGTAACCCTCCACTAACAGTAGTAACCCCCCACTACAGTAGTAACCCTCCACTACGTAGTAACCCTCCACACAGTAGTAACCCTCCACTACAGTAGTAACCCTCCACTCAGTAGTAACCCTCCACTACAGTAGTAACCCTCCACTACCTAGTAACCACCCACTACAGTATAACACCCCACTAACGTAGTAACCCCCCACTACAGTAGTAACCCTCCACTCAGTAGTAACCCTCCACTACAGTAGTAACCCCCACTACAGTAGTAACCCTCCACACAGTAGTAACCCCTCTACAGTAGTACCCCCCACTACAGCAGTACCCCCCACTACAGCAGTAACCCTCCACTACAGTATAACCCCCACTACGTAGTAACCCTCCACTACAGTAGTAACCCTCCACTACAGTAGTAACCCCCCACTACCCCCACTACAGTAGTAACCCTCCACTACAGTAGTAACCCTCCACTACAGTAGTAACCCTCCACTACAGTAGTAACCCCCCACTACAGTAGTAACCCTCCACTACAGTAGTAACCCTCCACTACAGTAGTACCCCCCACTCGTAGACCCCCCACTACAGTATAACCCTCCACTACAGCAGTAACCCTCCACTACAGTAGTAACCCTCCACTACGCAGTAACCCTCCCTACAGTAGTAACCCTCCACTACAGTAGTAACCCTCCACTACAGTAGTAACCCTCCACTACAGTAGTACCCTCCACTACAGTAGTAACCCTCCACTACCCTCCACTACAGCAGTAACCCCCCACTCAGTAGTAACCCCCCACTACAGTAGTAACCCTCCACTACAGTAGTAACCCTCCATACATGTACCCTCCACTAAACCCCCCACTACAGTAGTAACCCTCCACTACAGTAGTAACCCTCCACACAGTAGAACCTCCATTACAGTAACCCTCCACTACAGTAGTAACCCTCCACTACAGTAGTAACCTCCACTACAGTAGTAACCCTCCACTACAGTAGTAACCCTCCACTACATTAGTAACCCTCGACTACAAATAGTACCCCCCACTACAGTAGAACCCTCCACTACAGTAAGTACCCTCCACTACAGTAGTAACCCTCCACTACAGTAGTAACCCTCCACTACAGTAGTAACCCTCCACTACAGTAGTAACCCTCCACTACAGTAGTAACCCCCCACTACAGTAGTAACCCCCCACTACAGTAGTAACCCCCCCTACAGTAGTAACCCTCCACTACAGTAGTAACCCTCCACTCAGTAGTAACCCTCCACTACAGTAGTAACCCCCCACTACATAGTAACCCTCCCACTACAGTAGTAACCCCTCACTACAGTAGTAACCCCCACTACAGCAGTAACCCCCCACTACAGCAGTAACCTCCACTCCCCGTAGTAACCCTCCACTACAGTAGTACCCTCCACTACAGTAGTAACCCTCCACTGCAGTAAACCCTCCACACAGTAGTAACCCTCCACTACCCCCCACTACGTAGTAACCCCCCACTACAGCAGTAACCCCCCACACAGTAGTACCCTCCACTACAGTAGTAACCCCCACTACCCTCCACTACAGTAGTAACCCTCCCCTACAGTAGTAACCCTCCACTACAGTAGTAACCCTCCACTACAGTAGTAACCCTCCACTACATTAGTAACCCTCCACTACAGTAGTAACCCCCACTACAGTAGTAACCCCCCACTACAGTAGTAACCCTCCAACTACAGCAGTAACCCTCCACTACAGTAGTACCCCTCCACTACAGATAACCCTCCACTACGTAGTAACCCTCCACTACAGTAGTAACCCTCCACTACAGTAGTAACCCTCCACTACAGTATACCCTCCACACAGTAGTACCCTCCACTACAGTCGTACCTCCACTACCGCCTCCACTACAGCAGTAACCCCCCACCACAGTAGTACCATCCCACTACAGTAGTAACCCTCCACTACAGTAGTAACCCTCCACTACCCCCCACTACAGTAGTAACCCTCCACTACAGTAGTAACCCTCCACTACAGTAGTAACCCTCCACTACAGTAGTAACCCTCCACTACAGTAGTAACCCTCCACTACAGTAGTAACCCTCCACTACAGTAGTAACCCTCCACTACAGTAGTAACCCCCCACTACAGTAGTAACCCCCCACTACAGTAGTAACCCCCCACTACAGTAGTAACCCCCCTAACAGTAGTAACCCTCCACTACAGTAGTAACCCTCCACACATAGTACCCCTCCATACAGTAGTAACCCTCCACTACAGAAAGTAACCCTCCACTACAGTAGTAACCCCCCACTACAGTAGTAACCCCCCACTACAGTAGTAACACCCCCCACTACAGTAGTAACCCTCCACTACAGTAGTACCCTCCACTACAGTAGTAACCCTCCACTACAGTAGTAACCCTCCACTACCCCCCACTCAACACAGTAGTACCCTCCACTCAGTAGTACCCTCCCACTACGTAGTAACCCTCCACTACAGTAGTAACCCTCCACTACAGTAGGTAACCCTCCACTACAGTAGTAAACCCTCCACTACAGTAGTAACCCCTCCCTACAGTAGTAACCCTCCACTACAGTAGTAACCCTCGACACAGTAGTAACCCCCCTACTAACCCTCCACTACAGTAGTAACCCCCCCACTACATAGTAACCCTCCACTACAGTAATACCTCCACTACAGTAGTAACCCTCCACTACAGTAGTAACCCCACCACACAGTAGTACCCTCCACTACAGTAGTAACCCTCCACTACAGTAGTAACCCTACCACTACAGTAGTAACCTCCACTACCAAGTAGTAACCCCCATCTACAGTAGTAACCCCCCACTACAGTAGTAACCCCCACTAACAGTAGTAACCTCCACATAAATAGTAACCCTCCACTACAGAGTAACCCCCACACATAGTACCCTCCACTACAGTAGTAACCCCTACAGTAGTAACCCCCCCTACAGTAGTAACCCTCCACTACAGTAGTAACCCCCCACTACAGTAGTACCCTCCACTACAGTAGTAACCCCCTACATACCCACTACAGTATAACCCTCCACTACAGTAGTAGACCCTCCACTAACAGTATAACCTCCACTACAGTAGTAACCCCCCCTACAGCGTAACCCCCCACTACAGCAGTAACCCTCCTACAGTAGTACCTCCACTACATCTAGTAACCCTCCACTACAGTAGTAACCTCCCCACTACCCCCCTACAGTAGTAACCCTCCACTACAGTAGTAACCCTCCACTACAGTAGTAACCTCCACTACAGTAGTAACCCCCACTACAGTAGTAACCCTCCACACAGTATAACCTCCACTACAGTAGTAACCCCCCACTACAGTAGTAACCCCCCACTACAGTAGTAACCCTCCACTACAGCAGTAACCCTCCACTACAGTAGTAACCCTCCACTACAGCAGTAACCCTCCACTACAGTAGTAACCCTCCACTACAGTAGTAACCCTCCACTACAGTAGTAACCCTCCACTACAGTAGTAACCCTCCACTACAGTCCGTAAACCCTCCACTACCCTCCACTACACAGTACCCCCCACTACAGTAGTAACCACCCCCCCACAGTAGTAACCCTCCACTACAGTAGTAACCCTCCACTACAGTAGTACCCCTCCACATAGCCCCCACTACAGTAGTAACCCTCCACTACAGTAGTAAACCTCCACTACAGTAGACCCTCCACTACAGTAGTAACCCTCCACTACAGTAGTAACCCTCCACTACAGTAGTAACCCTCCACTACAGTAGTAACCACCCACTACAGTAGTAACCCCCCACTAAGTAGTAACCCTCCAATACAGTAGTACCCCCCACTACAGTAGTACCCTCCCTACAGTAGTAACCCTCCACTACAGTAGTAACCCACCCTACAGTAGTACCCCTACCACTACAGTAGTAACCCTCCCACTACATTAGTAACCCCACTACATATAACCCTCCACTACAGTAGTAACCCTCCCACTACAGTAGTAACCCCCACTACAGTAGTAACCCCTCTACAGTAGTAACCCCCCACTACAGTAGTAACCCTCCACTACAGTAGTAACCCCCCACTACAGTAGTAACCCTCCACTACAGTAGTAACCCCTCACTACAGTAGTAACCCCCCACTACAGCAGTAACCCCCCACTACAGCAGTAACCCTCCACTACATTAGTAACCCTCCACTACAGTAGTAACCTCCACTACAGTAGTAACCCTCCACCAGTAGTAACCCTCCACTACAGTAGAAACCCTCCACTACCCCCCACTACATTAGAACCCCCCACTACAGCAGTAACCCCCCACTACAGTAGTAACCCTCCACTACAGTAGTAACCCCCACTACGCCCCCACTACAGTAGTAACCCTCCACTACAGTAGTAACCGCTCCACTATACAGTAGTAACCCTCCACTACATTAAAGTAAACCCCCACTACAGTAGTACCCTCCCACTACAGTATAACCCCCCACTACAGTAGAACCCCCACTACAAGATAACCCTCCACTACAGCAGTAACCCTCCACTACAGTATTAACCTCCACTACAGCAGTAACCCCTCCACTACAGTAGTAACCCTCCACTACAGTAGTAACCCTCCACTACAGTAGTAACCCTCCACTACAGTAAGTAACCCTCCACTACAGTAGTAACCCTACACCTACAGTAGTAACCCT
The DNA here is from genome assembly GCF_016432855.1 of Salvelinus namaycush. Taxonomy (NCBI): domain Eukaryota; kingdom Metazoa; phylum Chordata; class Actinopteri; order Salmoniformes; family Salmonidae; genus Salvelinus; species Salvelinus namaycush. The sequence goes on along the minus strand of NW_024061708.1, from coordinate 167,591 downwards.
CCACTACAGCAGTAACCCCCACTACAGTAGTAACCCCCCACTCACAGTAGTAACCCCTCCACTACAGTATAACCCTCCACTACAGTAGTAACCCTCCACTACCCCCACTACAGTATACCCCCAAGTATTACCCTCCACTACAGTAGTAACCCCACTACAGTAGTAACCCCCCCGTACCCTACTACCCTCACTACAGTAGTAACCCCCCACTACAGATAGTACACCCCCCACTACAGTAGTAACCCCCCACTACCCCCCTACAGTAGTAACCCCCCACTAACAGTAGTAAACCCCACTACCCCCCACCATACATTAGTAACCCTCCACTACAGTAGTAAACCCTCCACTACAGCTAGTAACCCTCCACTACAGTAGTAACCCCCCACTACAGTAGTACCCTCCACTACAGTAGTAACCCTCCACTACATAGAACCCTCCACTACAGTAGTAACCCTCCACTACAGTAGTAACCCCTCCACTCACGTAGATAACCCCTCCACTACAGTAGTAACCTTCCACTACAGTAGTAAACCTCAACTACAGTAGTAACCCTCCACTACAGCTAAGTAACCCTCGACTACTGTAGTCGGGGTTTACTACTGTAGTGGGGTTACTACTGTAGTGGGGGTTACTACTGTAGTGGGGGGTTACTACTGTTGAGTGGGAGGGTTACTACTGTAGTGGGGGTTACTACTGTAGTGGAGGGTTACTACTGTAGTGGAGGGTTACTACTGTGTGGAGGGTTCTACTGTAGTGGAGGTTACTACTGTAGGGGGTTACTACTGTAGTGGGGGTTACTACTGTAGTGGAGGGTTCTACTGGTGAGTGAGGGGTTACTACTGTAGTGGAGGGTTACTACTGTAGTGTGGGGTTACTGCTGTAGTGGTTATACTGGATGTAGTGGTGTTACTACTGTAGTGGGGGGTAAGTAGGGGGTTACTACTGTAGTGGGGGGTTACTACTGTAGTGGGGGGTTACTACTTAGTGGGGGGTTAGCTATGTAGTGGGGGTTACTGCTGTAGTGGAGGGTATACTGTAGTGGGGGTTACTACTGTAGTGGGGTTACTACGTAGGGGGGGTGTGGAGTTACTACTGTAGTGGGAGGGTTACTACTGTATGGAGGGTTACTACTGTGTGGGGGGTTACTACTGTAGTGGGGGTTTACGAGAGGGGTTACTACGTAGTGGAGGGTTACTACTGTAGTTGGAGGGTTATGTAGTGGGGGTTGGTACTACTGTAGTGGGGGTTACTACTGTAGTGGAGGTTTACTACTGTAGTGGAGGGTTACTCTGTAGGGGGTTACTGCTGTAGTGAGGGTTACTATGTAGTGGAGGTAGTGGACTGCTGTAGTGGAGGGTTATGCTGTATGGGGGTTCCTCTCTGTAGTGGGGGGTTACTACTGTAGTGGAGGGTTCTACTGTAGTGGGGGTTTTACTACTGATGGTGGGGTTACTACTGTAGTGAGGGTAGTGGGGTTACTGCTGTAGTGGAGGTGTACTACTGTAGTGGGGGGTATGTGGGGGTTACTAGGCTGTAGTGGGGGTGTTAACTACTGGGTACGTGGGGGGTTACTACTGTAGTGGGGGGGTTACTACTGTAGTGGGGAGGGGTTTACTACTGTAGTGGGAGGGTGGTGGGTACTACTGTAGTGTAGTGTTACTACTGTGGGAGTTGGGTTCTATGTGGGAGGTTTACCAGTTGTAGGGAGGGAGGGTTACTGCTGTAGTGGATGGTTGGGGCTACTATGTATGAGGGGGTTAACTACTGTAGTGGAGGGTTTACTACTGTAGTGGGGGGTTACTACTGTAGTGGAGGGTTTTACTAGGTTCTGTAGTAGGGGGGTTACTACTGTAGTGGGCTGGTGGTTACTAGCTAGTACGTGGGGGTTACTACTGGTAGCTGAGTGGAGTTGCTACTGAGGCTGTAGTGGAGGGTTACTGTAGGCTGTATGGACTGAGGGGTTACTACTGTAGTGAGGGTTACTACTGTTAGTGGAGGGTTCTACTGTATCGGATGGGTTACTGAGACTTGTAGTGCAGGGTTACTACTGTAGTTGGGGGGTTTACTACTGTAGTGGGGGGTTCTACTGTAGTGGGGTTACTAACTGTAGTGGGGGGTTACTACTGTAGTGAGGGTTACTACTGTAGTGGAGGGTTACTACTGTGTGGAGGGTTACTACTTGAAGTGGAGGGTTACTACTGTAGTGGAGGTGTTCTACTGTAGTGGAGGGTTACTACTGTAGTGGAGGTTTCTACTGTAGTGGGGTGTAGTGGAGGGTTACTACTGTAGTGGAGGAGTGGGGTTACTGCTGGTAGTGGGGGTTACTACTGTGTGGAGGTTACTACTGTTAGTGGGGGTTTACTACTGTAGTGGAGGGTAGTGGAGGGTTCTACTACTGTATTGGAGGGTTACTACTGTAGTGGAGGGTTACTACTGTAGTGGAGGGTTTACTACTGTAGTGGGGTTACTACTGTAGGTGGGAGGGTTACTGCTGTATGGGGGTTTACTACTGTAGTGGAGGGTTACTACTGTAGTGGGAGGTTACTGTGGGGGGTACTCTGTAGTTGGGGGTTACTACTGTATGGAGGGTTACTACTGTAGTGGGGGTGTTACTACTGTAGTGGGGGGTTACTACTGTAGTGGGGGTTCTACTGTATGGAGTTACTACTGTAGTGGAGGTTTACTACTGTAGTGGGGGGTAGTGGGGGGTTACTACTGTAGTGGGGGTTACTACTGTAGTGGAGGGTTACTACTGTAGTGGAGGGTTACTGCTGTTAGTGGGGGGGTTACGCTGTATGGGGGGGTTACTACTGTATGTGGGGGTTACTACTGTAGTGGAGGGTTACTACTGTAGTGGATGGTGGGGGTGGGGGGGGTTACTAGTAGTGGGGGGTACTCTTAGGACTACTGTAGTGGAGGGTTACTACTGTAGTGGGGGTTACTACTGTAGTGGAGTGGTTACTACTGTAGTGGGGGTTACTACTGTAGGGTGTTACTACTGTAGTGGAGGGTTACTACTGTAGTGGGGGGTTACTCTGTAGTGGAGGGTTACTACTATTAGTGGAGGGTTACTGATGGTACTACTATGGGGGGTTACTACTGTATGGGGGGTTACTAGCTGTAGTGGGGTGGTTTACTACTGTAGTGAGGGTTTACTGCTGTAGTGGAGGGTTACTACTGTAGTGGAGGGTTACTACTGTAGTGGAGGGTTTACTACTGTAGTGGAGGGTTTACTTTAGTGTGAGGGTTACTACTGTAGTGGAGGTTACTACTGTAGTGGAGGGTTTACTTACTGTAGTGGAGGGGTTTTACTACTGTAGTGGAGGTTTACTACTGTAGTGGAGGGTTACGACTGTAGTCGGAGGGTTACCTACTGTAGTGGAGGTTACTACTGTAGTGGAGGGGTTACTACTGTAGTGGGGGAGTGGGGGTTACTACTTAGTGGATTATGAGGGGTATACTAACTGTAGTGGAGAGGGTTACTAATGTAGGTGGGGGTTCTACTGTAGTGGAGGTTACTACTGTATTGGAGGGGGTTACTACTGTAGTGGGGGGTATGCTGTGAGGTTTATTACTGTAGTGAGGGTTACTACTGTAGTGGAGGGTTACTACTGTAGTGGAGGGTTACTACTGTAGTGGGGGGTTACTACTTAGTGGGGGTTACTACTGTAGTGGGGGTTACTACTGTAGTGGGGGTTACTACTGTATGGAGGGTTACTACGTAGTGGAGGGTTACTAGTGTAGTGAGGTTACTACTGTAGTGGGATGGTTACTACTGTAGTGGAGGGGTTACTACTGTATTAGTGGGGGGTTACTACTGTAGTGGGGGTTTACTACTGTAGTCGGGGGTTACTACTGTAGTGGAGGTTACTACTGTAGTGGAGGGTTACTACTGTAGTGGCGGGTTACTACTGTAGTGGAGGGTTACTACTGTAGTGGAGGTTTCTACTGTAGTGGAGGGTTACTACTGTAGTGGAGGGTTACTACTGTAGTGGTAGTGGAGGGTTACTATGTATGAGGGTTACTACTGTAGTGGAGGGTTACTACTGTGGTGGGGGTTACTACTGTAGTGGAGGTAGTGGAGGGTTTACTACTGTAGTGAGGGTTACTACTGTAGTGGAGGGTTACTACTGTAGTGGAGGGTTACTACTGTAGTGGAGGGTTACTAACTGTAGTGAGGGTTACTACTGTGTGAGGTTTTACTGCTGTAGATGGAGGGTTACTACTGTAGTGGAGGGTTTACTGCTTTAGTGAGGGTTACTACTGTATGGGTGGTTACTACTGTAGTGGGGGGTTTACTACTGTAGTGGAGGGTTACTACTGTAGTGGGGGGTTACTACTGTAGTGGAGGGTTACACTGTAGTGGGGTTACTACTGTAGTGGAGGGTTACACTGTAGTGGGGGTATGGGGGTTTACTACTGTAGTGGAGGGTTACTACTGTATGTGGGGTTACTGCTGTAGTGGGGGGTTACTAACTGTAGTGGGGGGTAGTGGAGGTTTACTAACTGTAGTGGAGGGGTTACTACTGTAGTGAGGGTTACTACTGTAGTGGAGTGTTACTACTGTATGGGGGTTATACGTAGTGGGGTTACGTGTAGTGGGGGGTTACTGTTGTTAGTGGGGTTACTACTGTAGTGGAGGGTTACTACTGTAGTGGAGGTTACTACTGTAGTGGGGGGTTACTACTGTATTGGGGGAAGGGTTCTACTGTAGTGGAGGGTTACTACTGTAGTGGAGGGTTACTACTGTAGTGGGGGTTACTACTGTAGTGGGGGGTTTACTACTGTAGTGGGGGGTTACTACTGTAGTGGAGGTTACTACTGTAGTGGGGTTACTACTGTAGTGAGGGTTACTACTGTAGTGGAGGGTTACTACTGTAGTGGAGGGTGTTACTACTTGTAGTGGAGGGTTTACGTACTGTAGTGGGGGGTTACTACTGTAGTGGGGTTACTACTGTAGTGGATGGGTTACTACTGTAGTGGACGTAGTTGTCTACTACTGTAGTGGAGGGTTACACTGTAGTGGAGGGTTACTACTGTAGTGGAGGGTTACTACTGTGAGTGGAGGGTTACTACTGTAGTGGAGGGTTACTACTGTGGTGGGGTTGGTTACTACTGTAGTGGGGGTAGTGGAGGGTTCTACTGAGTGGAGGTTACTACTGTAGTGGAGGGTTACTACTGTGGTGGGGGGTTACTACTGTAGTGGGGGTTACTGCTGTAGTGGAGGGTATGGAGGGTTACTACTGTAGTGGGGGTTACTACGTGTAAGTGGAGGGTTACTACTGTAGTGGAGGGTTACTACGTAGTGGGGGTTACTACTGTAGTGGGGGTTACTGCTGTTGGAGGGTTACTACTGTAGTGGAGGGTTACTGCTGTAGTGGAGGTGTATTACTGTAGGGGGGTTCTACTGTAGTGGGTTTACTACTGTAGTGGAGGGTTACTACTGTAGTGGAGGGTTTCTACTGTAGTGGGGGTTACTACTGTAGTGGAGGGTTACTACTGTAGTGGGAGGGTTTACTGGTAGAGTACTACTGTAGTGGGGGGTAGTGGGGGGTTCTACTGTAGTGGAGGTTAACTACTGTAGTGGAGGGTTACTACTGTAGTGGGAGGGTTACTACTGTAGTGGGGGGTCGTGTAGGGGGGTTACTGCTGTAGTGGGGGGTTCTACTGTAGGGGTTACTACTGTAGTGGGGGTTACTACTGTAGTGGGGGGTTACTACTGTAGTGGAGGGTTACTACTGTGTGGAGGTTTACTACTGTAGTGGGGGGTTACTACTGTATGGGGGTTACTCATGTAGTGGGGGTTACTACTGTAGTGGAGGTTACTACTGTAGTGGAGGGTTACTACTGTAGTGGAGGGTTACTACTGTAGTGGAGGTTTACTACTGTAGTGGAGGTTACTACTGTGGAGGGTTACTACTGTAGTGGGGGTTACTACTGTAGTGGAAGGGTTACTACTGTAGTGGGGGGTTACTACTGTAGTCTAGGGTTACTACTGTAGTGGAGGGTTACTACTGTATGGAGGGTTACTACTGTAGTGCGTTATGGGAGGTTACTACTGTAGTGGAGGGTTACTACTGTAGTGGAGGGTTACTAACTGTAGTGGAGGGTTACTACTGTAGTGGGGGTTACTACTGTAGTGGGGGGTTACTAGTGATGGCTCGTAGTGGAGGTTACTACTGAGTGGGGGTTACTACTGTAGTGGAGGGTTACTACTGTAGTGGAGGGTTACTACTGTAGTGGAGGGTTACTACTGTAGTGGAGGGTTACTACTGTAGTGGGGGGTTACTACTGTAGTGGGGGGTTACTACTGTAGTGGGGGGTTACTACTGTAGTGTGGTTACTACTGTAGTGGAGGGTTACTACTGTAGTGGGTGGGTCTACTGTGTGGAGGAGGTATGTAGTGAGGGTTACTACTGTAGTGGTGTAGTGGAGGGTTACTACTGTAGTGGAGGGTTTACTACTGTAGTGGAGGGTTACTACGTGGGGGGGTTACTGCTGTATGGAGGGTAGTGGAGGGTTACTACTGTAGTATGAGGGTTACTACTGTAGTGGGGTTACTACTGTAGTGGAGGGTTACCTACTGTATGGGAGGGTTACTACGTAGTGGAGGGTTTACTGCTGTAGTGGAGGTTACTACTGTAGTGGAGGGTTACTGCTGTAGTGGAGTTTACTACTGTAGTGGGGGTTCCTAACTGTCTATGGGGGGTTACTACTGTATGGGGTTACTACTGTAGTGGGGGGTTACTACTGTAGTGGAGGGTTACTACTGTAGTGGGGGTTACTACTGTAGTGGAGGGTTACTTACTGTAGTGGGGGTAGTGGGGGGTTACTACTGTAGGAGGGTTACTAGGTAGTGGGGGTTACTGCTGTAGTGGAGGGTTACTACTGTAGTGAGGGGGGTAGTGGGAGGGTTTCTACTGTAGTGGAGGGTTACTACTGTAGTGGGGTTATCTGGTGGAGGGTTACTACTGTATGGGTGTGTGGAGGTTACTGCTGTAGTGGGGGGTTACTGCTGTAGTGGGGGGTTACTACTGTAGTGAGGGGTTACTACTGTAGTGGGGGTTTACTACTGTAGTGGGGGGTTTACTACTGTATGGAGGTTTACTACTGTAGTGTGGAGGGTTACTACTGTAGTGGGGGGTTCTACTGTATGGGGGGTTACTACTGTGTGGGGTTACTACTGTAGTGGGGGGTTACTACTGTAGTGGAGGGTACTACTGTGTGGAGGGTTTACTACTGTAGTGGAGGGTTCTACTGTAGTGGAGGTTACTACTGTAGTGAGGTTACTACGGTAGGGGGTTACTACTGTAGTGGAGGGTTACTACTGTAGTGGGGGGTTACTACTGTAGTGGGGGGTTCTACTGAGTGGAGGGTTCTCTGTAGTGAGGGTTACTACGTAGTGGAGGGTTTACTACTGTAGTTGGAGGGTTTTACGACTGTAGTGGGAGGTTACTACTGTAGTGGAGGGTTACTATGTAGTGGAGGGTTACTACTGTATGGAGGTTCTACTGTAGTGGAGGGTTACTACTGTAGTGGAGGGTTACTACTGTAGTGGAGGGTTACTACTGTAGTGGGGGGTACTAGTAGTGTGGGGGTTACTACTGTATGGGGGGTTACTCTCTGTAGTGAGGTAGTGGAGGGTACTACTGTAGGGAGGGTTTACTACTGTAGTGAGGTTACTACTGTATGTGAGGTTACTACTGTAGTGGAGGGTTACTACTGTAGTGGAGGTTACTAGTGTAGTGGAGGTTCACTGTAGTGGAGGTTACTGTCGGTAGTGAGGGTTATACTGTAGTGGGGTACTACTGTAGTGGTGGTTACTACTGTAGTGGAGGGTTACTACTTATGTGGGGGTTACTTGTAGTGGGTTACACTGTAGTGGAGGGTTACTACTGATGGGGTTACTACTGTAGTGGAGGGTTACTACTTGTAGGGTAGTGGGGGTTACTACTGTAGTGGAGGGTTACCACTGTAGTGGAGGGTTACTACTGTAGTGGAGGGTTACTAACTGTATGGTGTGAGGGTTTCTACTGTAGTGGAGGGTTACATACTGTAGTGAGTTACGTTGGGGGTTACTGCTGTAGTGGGGGTATGTGTAGAGTGAGGGTTACTACTGTAGGAAGGGTTACTACTGTAGTGGGTATGTGTGGAGGTTTACCTTGTAAGGGGAAAAGGGTCTCGTAGTGGGAGGGTTTACTACTGTAGTGGAGGGTTACTACTGTAGTGGGAGGGTTACTACTGTAGTGAGTCGCGAGGGGTTACTACTGTAGTGGAGGGTTCTGCTAGTGTTCTACTGTAAGTGGGGGTTACTACTGTAGTGTGGGGTTACTACTGTATGGAGATGCGTAGTGGGGTTTACTACTGGTAGGGAGGGTTACTACTGTAGTGAGGGTTACACTGATAGTGGAAGGGTTACTACTGTAGTGGGGGGTTACTACGTGTAGTGGTTAGTCTAGTAGTGGGTACTGGGTTACTACTGTAGTGGAGGGTTACTGAGTGAGTTGAGTGTGGGTTAGCTACTGTAGTGGGGGTACTAGGAGGGAGTTACTACTTGGTTCTACTGTAGGAGGGTGTACTACTGAGTGGAGGGTTTACTACCTGTAGTGGGGTATTGGGTTCACTGTGGGAGGTCTGTAGTGGAGGGTTACTACGTATGTGGGGGTTTACTCTGTAGTGGGGGGTTACTGCTGTAGTGGAGGGTTGGGTTACCTACTGTAGTGAGGGGTTACTACTGTAGTGAGGGTTACTACTGTAGTGGAGGTACTACTGTAGTGGATGGTTACTACTGTAGTGAGGTTACCTGCTGTAGTGGAGGGGTTACCTAAAAAACTTTATGTGTGGGGGGTTACTGCTGTAGTAGGGGGTTACTACTGTAGTGGGGGGTTACTACTTTTAGTATGGGGGGTTCTACTATAGTGGAGGTTACTACTGTAGTGGGGGTTACTACTGTAGTGGAGGGTTTACCTACTGTAGTGAGGGTTTTACTACTGTAGTGAGGGTTACTACTGTAGGTGTGGGGTTACTACTGTTATGGAGTACTGTAGTAGATACTACTGATGAGGTTGCCTGGGAGGTTACTGATGACTGGTAGTGGGCTCTGAGGGTTACTACTGTAGTGAGTGTTCTACTGTATGGAGGGTTACTACTGTAGTGGAGGGTTACTACTGGATGGGGGTTACTAACTGTAGTGGAGTTCTACTGTAGTGTGAAGGTTACTTTACTACTGTATGGTGGTTTACTACTGTAGTGGGAGTGGGTTACTACTGTAGTGGAGGGTACTACGTAGTGTGGAGGGTTACTACTGTGGTGGAGTGTTACTACTGTAGTGGATGGGTTACTACTGTAGTGGGGGTTATTTGTAGTAGGAGGTGTTACTACTGTAGTGGTAAGTGGGGTTACTACTGTTTGGAAGGTTACTACTGTAGTGGAGGGTTACTACTGTAGTGGAGGGTTACACTGGTAGTGGAGCGGTTACTCTGTAGTGGAGGTCTACTGGTAGTGGAGGGTTACTATGCTGTGTAGGGAGAGGTTTACTTACTGTAGTGGGGGGTGTGAGTACTACTGTATGGGGGTTACTACTGTACTGGTTATTCTGTGGAGGTTACTAACTGTGGATTGGGGGGTTACTACTCGTAAGTGGGGGTTACTGACTGTAGTGGAGGGTTACTACTGTAGTGTGAGGTTTACTGAGTGGAGGGTTGGTACTACTTAGTGGAGGGTTACTACTGTAGTGGAGGGTTACTACTGTAGTGGAGGGTGTTACTGGCTTAGTGGGTTTACGTGTAAGTGGGGGTTACTACTGTAGTGGTTACACTGGTGGGATTACTACTGTAGTGGGGGGGTTACACTGGTCTGTAGGTGGGGTTTCCTACTGTAGTGGGTGGTTACTACTGTAGTGGGGTGTTACTACTGTAGATGGGGGTTACTACTGTAGTGGAGGGTTACTACTGTAGTGGAGGGTTTACTGTAGTAGGGTGGTTTACTACTGTATTGGGGGGTAAGTGGTGGGGTTTACTACTGTTAGTGAGGGTTACTACTGTATGGTACTGCTGAGAAGGGTTACTACTGTAGTGGGGGGTAAGTGGAGGGTTACTACTGTGTGGGGTTACTACTGTAAGTCGAGGGATTGTTTAGACTACTGTAGTGGAGGTTCTACTGTAGTTGGAGGTTTACTACTGTATGTGGGTTATACTGTGTGGAGGGTTTACTACTGTAGTGGGTTCTAGAGGGGGTTACTACTGTATGGTAGGGAGGGTTACTTATGGTTCTACGTTGGGTTTACGTGGGGGGTTACCTACTGTAGTGGGGGGTTACTGCTGTAGTGGGAGGGTAGTGGAGGGTTCACGATGGGTCTACTGTTGGAGGGTTACACTGTAGTGGGGTTTCTACTGTAGTGGAGGGTTACTAACTGTAGTGGAGGGTTACAGCTGTAGTGGAGGGTATCTACTGTAGTGGGAGGTTACTGCTGTAGGGTTTACACTGAGAGGTTACTTGTAAGGTTACTGCGTAGTGGGGGGTTACTACTGTAGTGGGGGTTACTACTGTAGTGGGAGTGGTTACTACTGTAGTGGGGGGTTACTACTGTATGGAGGGTTTACTACTGTAGTGGATGGTTACTACTTTGTGAGGGTACTACGGTAGTGCGTGGGGGGTATGTGGGAGGTTTACTACTGTAGGTACGCGTAGGGGGTTAACGTTAGGTGGTTCTACTGTATGGGAGGGTTACTCTGTAGTGAGAGGGTTACTACTGTAGTGGAGGGTACTACTGTAGTGGAGGGTTACTACTTATTGGAGGGTTACTGCTGTATGGGGTTACTGCTGTAGTGGGGGGTTTACTACTGTATGGGGGTTTACTACTGTAGTGGCGTTATGTTATGGGGCTACTGTATGGGGGGTTACTACTGTCTAGTGGAGGGTTTACTACTGTAGTGGGGGTTTACTTAACGTGTGGGGACTTGTATGGGGGGTTACTACTGTAAGTGGGTGGTTACTACTGTAGTGGAGGGTTACACTGTGATTCTACTGTAGTGGAGGGTTACTACTGTGTTGGAGGGTGTACTACTGTATTGAGGGTTACTACGTAGTGGAGGGTTACTACTGTGTGGAAGGTGTTACTACTGTAGTTGGGGTTCTACTGTAGTGGGGGTTACTACTGTAGTGGGGGGTTACTGTATGGTCTACGTAGTCGAGGTTACTACTGTTGGAGGGTTACTACTTGTAGTGGGGTACTACTGTAGTGGGGGTACTACTGTAGTGGAGGGTTACTACTGTAGTGGAGGGTTAACTATAATTCTCGTAGTGGAGAGGGTTACTACTGTGTGGGGGTGTAGTTCTACTGTGTGGAGGGTTACTACTGTAGTGGGAGGATTACTACTGTGATGGAGGGTTACTACTGTAGTGGGGGTACTGTGTGGTGTTTAGGGCTAGTGGTAGGGTATCTAACTGTAAGTGGTTAGGGGGTTACTACTGTCGTGGAGGGTTACTACTGTAGTGGAGGGTTTACTCTGTAGTTCAGTAGGAGGGTCGCTGTGCAGGGTTACTACTGTAGTGGGGGGTTACTCTGTAGTGGAGGGTTACACTTAGTTTACTTGTATGGATCTGTGTGAGGGTTGACTACTGTAGGTGGCAGGGTTACTACTGTAGTGGGGGGTAGTAGGTACTACGTGTAGTGGAGGGTTACTACTGTATGGGGGTTACTACTGTGTGGAGGGTGTTACTACTGTAGGGTAGTGGGGGGTTACTGCTGTGTGAGGGTTACGTACGGTAGTAGGTTGTGAGGTCCGTTGAGGTTTAACTACTGTAGTGGAAGGGTTAAACTGGGGGTCTAATGTAGGGGTTGGTAGGGAGGGTTTTACTGATGAGTTCTGTGTAGTGGGAGCTGTGGGGTTACTACTGTAGTGGGGGGTTACTACTGTAGTGGGGAAACGAGGGTTACTACTGTGAGTACACGGTGGGGTTACTACGTAGTGGTATCGTAGGGTACTACTGTAGTGGGTTACTACTGTAGTTGTAGGTTTACTACTGTAGTGGAGGGTTACTAACTGTAGTGGGGGGTACTATGTAAGGGTTACTACTGTAGTGGAGGTTACTACTTGTGTTGGTAGTGGGGGGTGACTACTGTAGATGGTAGGGGTTACTACTGTAGTGGAGGGTTACTACTGTAGTGGGGGTTACTACTGTAGTGGGGAGTCTATACTGTGGAAGTGTTCTACTATGTAGTGGAGGTTGACGCTGTGTGGGTGGTTACTCTGTAGTGGGGTTACTACTGTTTGGAGGGTTACTACTGTAGTTGAGGGTTACTACTGTAGTGGGGGACGTACTGAGTATCTACTGTAGTGGGGGGTTTACTACTGTATGGGTATCGTAGGGGTTACTACTGTAGTGGGGGTTACTACTGTGGGTGGAGGGTGTACTACTGTAGTGGTATAATGGGATTACTACTGTATTGGAGGGTTACTACTGTAGTGAGGGTTCTACTGTAGTTGGAGAGGTTACTACTGTAGTGGGTTCTATGTAGTGATGGTTACTACTGTAGTGGAGGGTTCTCTGTATGTGGGTCTATGTAGTGGAGGGGTTACTACTGTTAGTGGAGGGTTCTACTGGTATGGGGGGTTACTACTTTGGTGGGGGTTACTACTGTAGTGGGGGGTTACTGCTGTGTGGAGGGTAGTGGAGGTAGTGGAGTGTTTTACTACTGTAGTGGGGGTTACTACTGTAGTGGAGGGTTACTAGGTAGTGGAGGGGTTGTAGGCTACTGTAGTGTAGGGTTACTACTGTAGTGGAGGGTTACTACTGTAGTGGAGGGTTATCTGCTGTAGTGGAGGGTTACTAACTGTAGTGAGGGTTACTGCTGAGTTGGAGGGTTGTACTAGGGTTTGTAGTGGGGGGTTTACTACTGTCGTGGGTGGTTACTACTGTAGTGTATGGTTACTACTGTAGTGGGGGTTACTAATGTAGGGGAGGGTTACTACTGTAGTGGAGGGTTACTACTGTATGGAGGGTTACTACGGGGGGGGGGGGGTGTATGGGGGGTAGTGGGGTGTACTACTGTATGTAGGTTACTACTGTAGTGGGGGGGTTTACTGCTGTAGTGGGGGTTCCTACTGTAGTGGGGTGTATTGGGAGGTTACTAACTGTGTGGAGGGTTACTACTGTATTGGAGGGTTACTACTGTAGTGGAGGGGTACTACTGTGTGGAGGTTACTACGTTTGGGGGTTACTACTGTAGTGGTGGTTACTACTGTAGTGGAGGTTTACTGCTGTAAGTGGGGGTTACTGCTGTAGTGGGGGGTTACTAATGTAGTGAGGGGTTACTACCTGTAGTTGAGGTTACTATTTCTGTAGTGGGGGGTTACTACTGTAGTGAGGGTTACTACCTTAGTACCCTCCACTACAGTAGTAACCCCCCACTACAGTAGTAACCCTCCCACTACTGTAGTGGGCGGGTTTACTCTGTATTGGAGGGTTACCTACTTTAAGTGGGGGGTTAATACTGTAGTGGAGGAGTTTACTACTGTGTGGGGGTTACTACTGTAGTGGTGGGTTACTACTGTATGGAGGGTTACTCTGTAGTGGAGGGTTACTACTGTATGGAGGGTTACTACTGTAGTGGAGGGTTTACTACTGTAGTGGGAGGGTTACTACTGTAGTGAGGGTACCTACTTAGTGGAGGGTTACTACGGTAGTGTAGGGTTTACTACTGTAGTGGGGGGTTACTACTGTAGTGGAGGGTTACTACTGTAGTGGGGTTTACTACTGTAGTCGAGGGTTCTACTGTAGTGGAGGGTTTACTACTGTAGTGGAGGTTTACTACGGTAGTGGAGGGTTTACTACTGTAGTGAGGGGGTTCTACTTTAGTGGAGGGTTACTAACTGTAGTGGAGGGTTTACTACGTAGTGGGGTAGTGGATGTTTATCTACTGTAGTGTAGGTTTTACTACTGTATGGAGGGTTTACTACTGTGGTGGGGGGTTCTACTGTATGGGGGGTTATGCTGTAGTGGAGGGTAGGGAGGGTCTACTGTAGTGGAGGTTACTACTGGTAGTGGAGGGTTACTACTGTATGGAGGGTTACTACTGTAGTGGAGGGTTCCTACTGTAGTGGGGGGTTACTGCTGTAGTGGAGGGTTTACTACTGCTATGGATGTTACTGCTGTAGTGGAGGGTTACTACTGTAGGGGGGGTTTATTTATGGGGGGGGGGGGGGGGGGTTTAATTTCTACTGATTTGGGGTTCTACTGTAGTGGAGGGTTACTACGTAGTGGAGGGTTACTACTGTCGTGTGGGTTACTACTGTAGTGGAGGGTTACTACTGTAGTGGAGGGTTTACTAATGTAGTGGAGGGTTACTACTGTAGTGGGGTGGTAGTGGGGGTTTACTACCTGTAGTGAGGGTTACTACTGTAGTGGGGGGTATGATGGTTACTACTGTAGTTGAGGGTTACGACTGTAGTGGGGGGTAGGGGGGTTTTACTACTGTAGTGGGGGGTTTACTCTGTGTTTGGGGTTACTACTGTAGTGGGGGGGTTCTGCTGTAGTGGGGGTTACTACTGTAGTGTGGGGTTTACTACTGTAGTGGGGTTACACTGTGTGGAGGGTTTACTACTGTAGTGGGGGGTTACTACTGTAGTGGAGGGTTACTACTGTATTGGGGGGTTACTGCTGTAGTGTGGGTTACTACTGTAGTGGGGGTTACTGCTGTAGTGGGGGGTTACTACTGTAGTGGGGGGTAGTGGAGGGTACTAACTGTAGTGGGGGGTTACGGCTGTAGTGGGGGGGTTACTCTGTATGGGGGTTCTGCTGTAGTGGGGGTTACTACTGTTATGGGGGGGTTACTACTGTCGTGGAGGTTACTACTGTATTGGAGGTTACTACTGTATTGGGGGTTACTACTGTAGTGGAGGGTTCTACTGTAGTGGGGGGTTAACTGCTGTAGTGGGGGGGTTACTACTGTAGTGGAGGGTTTTACTACTGTAGTGGAGGGTACTACTGTAGTTGGAGGGTTACTACTGTAGTGGAGGGTTTACTACTGTAAGTGGGGGTTACTACTGTAATGGGGGGTTACTACTGTAGTGGGGGGTAGTGGGGGTTACCTACTGTAGTGGAGGGTTACTACTGTAGTGGAGGGTTACTACTGTAGTGGAAGGGTTCTGCTGTAAGTGGAGGGTTACTACCTGTAGTGGGGGTTACTCTGTAGTGGGGTTACTGCTGTAGGTGGAGGGTTACTACTGTCGTGGAGGGTTTACTACTGGTGGAGGGTTACTACTGTATGGAGGGTTACTACTTTAAGTGGGGGTTACTACTTTTAGTGGGGGGTTACTACTGTAGTGGGGGGTTACTACTGTATGGGGGGGTTACTACTGTAGTGGAGTTAGTGGGGGTTACTACGTAGTGGGGGTTTACTACTGTAGTGGGGGGTTTACTGCTTTAGTTAGGGTTACTACTTGTAGTGGAGGGTTACTACTGTAGTTGGAGGGTTACTACTGTAGTGGGAGGTTACTACTGTAGTGGGGGGTTACGCTGTAGTGGGGGTTTTACTACTGTAGTGGGGGGTTTACTATGTTAGTGGGGGGTTTCCCTTGCTGTAGTGGGGGTTTTACTGCTGTAAGTGGGGGTTACTACTGTATGGAGGGTACTACTGTAGTGGGGGGTTACTACTGTAGGTGGAGGGTTACTACTGTAGTGGGGGGTTACTACTGTAGTGGGGGGTAGTGGGGGTTACTACTGTAGTGGAGGTTTCCTACTGTAGTGGGGGTTACTACTGTAGTGGAGGGTTACTACTGTAGTGGGGGGTTACTACTGTAGTGGGGGGTAGTGGGGGTTCTACTGTAGTGGAGGTTACTACTGTAGTGGATGGTTACTACTGTAGTGGAGGGTTACTACTGTATGGGGGGTTAACTACCTGTAGTGGGGGGTTACTACTGTAGTGGAGGGTTTACTACTGTAGTGGGGGGTTACGACTGTAAAGTGGATGGTTACTACTGTAGTGGAGGTACTACTAGTGGGGTTTACTACTGTAAGTGGAGGGTTACTACTGTAGTGGGGGGTACTACTGGTAGTGTGAGGTTACTACTGTAGTGGAGGGTTCTTACTGTAGTGGGGGTTTACTACTGTAGTGGAGGGTTACTACGGTAGTGGGGGGTTTAGCAGTGTCCCTCTGAGATCTCCGGAGTTCTATTCCCCCGTAACTTTCCCTTATCCCCGTAACTTTCCCTTCTTTCCCGTAACTTTCCCTTATTCCCGGTAGCTTCCCTTATTCCCCAGGATTTTTCTCCTCCATTTCTTGCTTATTCTCTCCGTGATAACAGGAAACTTACAATGCAAGATTTCTGTAACCGGTGTATTTTTGTTGAAGTTTTCCAGAATTCTGCAACACTATGTCTGGTCCCCTGTGAGTTGTTCCTCTGAAACTTTTGTCTCTCCCTGTAGATTGATAACCTCGCCCCCGTGGCGTGCAGCTGGCTTGCTCTGTTCAGGACCGGCCGTGGACATGGCCTTATGGGCCAACGACGGTGTGGCCAGCCAATCCCTGGGAGCACTGCTGCCTGTGGATGGACTTTGATGGAAGCTGCTGCAGAGCAAACGATCCGGGCCATTCTGGACAAATGCCCCGCTCATCGACCTCTGTGATGGTCCAGGTAATCTACACAGAGACACACCTGTCCTATTCTAGTCTAGAGTCCTTTAACCTAGACCAGTCCCTAGTCTAGAATCTTTAACCTATACCAGTCCTAGTCTAGAATCTTTAACCTAGACCAGTCCGAGTCAGATCTTTAACCTAGACCAATCCTAGTCTAGAATCTTTAACCTAGACCATCCTAGCTAGAATCTTTCCCTAGACCCGCTCCTATTCTATAATCTTTAACCTAACCAGTCCTAGTCTAGATCTTTAACACTAGACCAGGAGGCTAGTCTAGAATCTTTAATCTAGACCAATCCTAGTCTAGAATCGTTAATCTAGACCATCCTAGTCTAGAAATCTTTAAATCTAGACCAGTCCGAGTCTAGAATCTTTAACTAGACCAGTCCTATTCTAGAATCTTTAACTAGACCAAGTCCTAGTCTAGAATCTTTAAATTCTAGCCAATCCTAGTCTAGAAATCTTTAATCTAGACCAGTCCCTAGTCCTAGAATCTTTATCTAGACCATCTATTCTAAATCTTTACCTAACCAGTCCTAGTCTAGAATCTTTAATCTAGACCAATCCTAGTCTAGAATCTTTAACCTGTCCTATCTAGAATCTTTAACCAAGACCACCTAGTCTAGAAATCTTTAAACCCTAGACCAGTCCCCTATTCTAGTCTAGAATCTTTAACCTAGACCCGTCCCCTATCTAGAATCTTTAACCTAGACCAATCCTATCTAGAATCTTTAACTAGACCAGTTCTAGTCTAGAATCTTTTAACCTAGACCATCCTAGTCTAGAATCTTTAATCTATACCATCCTAGTCTAGAATCTTTAACCTAGACCAGTCCCTATCTAGTCCTAAATCTTTACCATAGACCAATCTAGTCTAGAACTTTAACTAGACCAGTCCTATTCTAGAATCTTTAACCAGACCATTCCCAGTCAGAATCTTAACCTAGACCAGTCCCTAGTCTAGAATCGTTAATCTAGACCAATCTAGTCTAGAATCTTTAATCTAGACCAATCCTATCTAGAATCTTTAAACTCTAACAAGTCCCTAGTCTAGAATCTTTAACCTAGACCACTCCTAGTCTAGAATCTTTTACTAGACCAGTCCCTGGTCTAGAATCTTTAACCTAGACCATCTGTCCTAGTCTAGAATCTTTAACCAAGACCAATCCTGAGTCCTTAGCATCTTTAACCTAGACCGTCCGAGTCTAGAATCGTTAACCTAGACATCCTAGTCTAGAATCTTTAACCTAGACCAGTCCTAGTCTAGAATCTTTAACCTAGACCAGTCAGTACCTCCTCATTCCAGTACTTATCATGACTGGTGTGTTGGGAGTTGCATAGAAAATCTTTTCTCAAACCGTCGTCGGTGGACACCGCAGTTATTCCTGAACGAGCACAACCTGAATTTCACCTTGTCACCTTATTCTCACGCCCTTACTACTTGAGTCAGGTGTGTTTTAGTTCAGGCATCCCTAAGAGAGCTTGATAGACCCTTCACTTCAAATCATCCCCTCTTCTTGTCCTCCTCTGTGTCCCCCTCTCTTCTTGTCCCCCTCTCTCTCGTGTCTTCTGTCTGTCCCCCTCTCTTCTCTCTGTGTTCTCTGTCGTCCCCCTCTCTCTTCTGTGTTCTCTGTCCCCCTCTCTCTCTCTCTGTGTTCTCTGTCCCCCTCTCTCTCTCTCGTGTGTTTCTCTGTCCCCCCTCTCTCTCTCTCTGTGGTCCTCTGTCCCCCTCTCTCTCTGCTCTCGTGTTCTCTGTCCCCCGCTCTCTCTCTGTGTTCTCTGTCCCCCCCTCTCTCTCTGTGTTCTCTGTCTGTCCCCCCCTCTCTCTCTGTGTCCTCTCTGTCCCCCCTCTCTCACTGTGTCCTCTGTCTGTCCCCCCCTCTCTCTCTGTGTCCTCTGTCTGTCCCCCCCTCTCTCACTGTGTCCTCTGTCTGTCCCCCCTCTCTCACTGTGTCCTCTGTGTCCCCACCTCTCTCACTGTGTCCCCTCTGTCTGTCCCCAGGTGGATCAGGTGAACAAGGTGAGCAAATGCGTCGAGCAATCCCTGGAGGTGCGTACTTGTCCCCACCTCCCCCCCCCCACCCCCACGCATGCTTTCTATCCCCAGGGGGAGCCTTTACCCCCCGCCCCACATGATGCCTGGTCAGGGCAGGGGGCAGGATCATGGTCATGCTCGTAGAGACCAATCATGATACTACTTTCACAGATTGGTACTGTACATTCCCGTGGCAAAAGTTTGAGAATGACACAAACATTAATTTCCACAAAGTTTTGCTGGGCTTCAGTGTCTTTAGATTTGTTGTCAGATGTTACTCATGGAATACTGAAGTTAATTACACGCATTTCAGAAGTGTCAAAGGCTTTTTATTGACAATTACATGAAGTTTGATGCAAAAGTCAATATTTTGCAGTGTTTGAACCTTCTTTTTCAAGACCTCTGCAATCCTGCCCTGCATGGCCTGTCCATTTAACTTCTGGGCCACATCCTGACTTGTGGCAGCCCATTCTTGCATATCAACTGCTTGGGTTTTGTCAAATTTGTGGGTTTTTTTGTTGTCCCCCCGCCTCTTGGGACTGACCACAAGTTCTCAATGGACTAAGGTTCTGCGGAGTTTCTGGCCATGGACCCAAAAGATCGATAGTTTTGTTCCCCGAGCCACTATCTCACTTTTTTCCTTATGGCAGGTGCTCCATCCTGCTGGAAAAGGCATTGTTTCCTCACCAAACTGTTTCCTCAAACTTTTGGCCACAACTGACATAGAGACCAGTATGTAGGCTCTCCACCGTGGGAGCAACCAGTGTTTTAGGCGTATGGTCGTCCTGGGTCAGTGTTTTTGTGTAGTGTTAGGTCGTCCTGGTCATTGTTGTTGATGTAGTGTTATGGTCGTCCTGGTCAGTGGTTTGTGTTTTGGTCGTCCTGGTCAGTGTTTTGATGTGTGTTTAATGGTCGTCCTGGTCGTGTTTTGATGTAGTTTATGGCCGTCCCTTGTCAGTGTTTTGATGTAGTGTTATTGGCGTTCTGGTCAGTGGTTTTGATGTAGTGGTATGGTACCGTCCTGGCCAGTGTTTTGATGTAGTGTTTGGTCGTTCTGGCCAGTTTTTGATGTAGTGTTTATGGTCCGTCCTGGTCATTGTTTTGATGTAGTTGTTTATGGTCTCCTGGTCAGTGTTTTGGATGTAGTGTTATGGTCGTCCTGGTCAGTGTGTGAATGTAGTGTTATGGTCGTTCTGGCCGTGTTTTGCTTGTGTGTTATGGTCGTTCTGGGCCAGTGTTTTTGATGTAGTGTTATGGTCGTCCCTGGCCAGTGTTTTTTGATGTATGTTATGGTCGTTCTGGCCAGTGTTTTTGATGTTTATGTCGTCCTGGTCAGTGTTTTGGATGTTGTTATGGTCGTCCTGGTAAGTGTTTTGATGTAGTGTTTTATGGTCGTCCTGGTCAGTGTTTTTTGATGTAGTGTTATGGTCGTCCCTTTTCAGTGTTTTGATGTAGTGTTATGGTCCGGCCTGGTCAGTGTTTTTGATTAGTGTTATGGTCGTCCTGGTCCGTGTTTTGATGTAGTGTTATGGTCGTCCTGGTCAGGTGTTTAGTGGTTAAGGTCTCTGGGGTCAGTGTTTTGATGTAGCGTTTGGTCTCCTGGTCAGTGTTTTTGATGTAGTGTTATGGTCGTCCTGGTCAGTTGTTTAGTGTTTATGGTCGTCCTGGCAGTGTTTTGTGTAGTGTTATGGTCGTCCTGGTCATGTTTTTGATGTAGTGTTATGGTCGTCCTGCAGTCCTTGTTTTGCTGTCTGTTGTTATTGGTCTCCTGGTCAGTGTTTTGCTGTGTGTTATGGTCGTCTGGTCAGGTGGTTTGGATGTAGTTGTTATGGTCGTCCTGGTCAGTGTTTTGATGTAGTGTTATGTCGTTCTGGCCCGTGTTTTGAGTAGTGTTATGGTCGTCCTGGTCCAGTGTTTTGATGTATTGTTAATGGTCGTCCCTGGTCAGTGTTTTGATGTAGTGTTTTGGTCGTCCTGTACATTGGTTTTGAATGTAGTGTTATGGCGTTCTGGCCAGTGTTTTGATGTAGTGTTATGGTCGTCCTGGCCAGTGTTTTGATGTAGTGGTTATGGTCGTTCTGGCGAAAAAAAAAAGAAAAAAAAAAAAAAAAAAAAAGAAAAACCAGTGTTTTGATGTTATGGTCGTCCTGTCAGTGTTTTTGATGTAGTGTTATGGTCGTCCTGGTCAGGTTTTGATGTAGTTTTTATGTCGTCCTGGTCCAGGTTTTGATGTAGTTTATGGTCATCCTGGTCCAGTGTTTTGATGTAGTGTTATGGTCGTCCTGGTCATGTTTTGGAATGTAGTGTTCTGGTCGTCCTGGCAGTGTTTTGTGTAGTTTTATGGTCCGTCCTGGCCAGCGTTTTGATGTAGTAGATACGACTATTTATAAATTATACTGAAAAATTATACACAAAAAAAATAAACGAACATATAAAGTGTTGTTTTCCATGTTTCAGGATCTGAAATAACATATCCCAGAAATGTTTTCCATACGCACAAAACACGTATTGTTCTCTCAAATGTGTGAAAATAAATCCTCCACCTGACAGGTGTGGCATATCAGCAAGCTTGTTTAAACAGCATGATCTTACACCAGGTGCACATTTGTGGTCGTTACTGAGGAGGAGTATTTCTGTCTTTATAAAAGACCTTCTTGCAGGAAAAACTCATTCTGATTTGCTGGACCTGGCTCCCAAGTGGGCTGCCCCCCTGGCTGCCCCCCTGGCTACCCAGTCATGTGAAATCCATAGATTTATGTATTTTAACGGACTGATTTCCTTATATGAACTGTAACTCAGTAAAATCCCTTTGATATTGTTGCCATGTTTTTATATTTGTGTTGAGTAATAGTACAGGTTTTATTCACCATGAAGGCGGATCAGTATTATACTCAGGTTAGGTTGCTCTAACTTTCTTAGAAGTTTTATTTCCACAACCTCTGTGTGTGTGTGTGTGTGTGTGTCCCCCTACTGTTGGTCCGTGGTCTGGCAGGCCTGGCCAAGCATGTCCACCCAGGGCGGGAAGCTAGAGATAGGCAGGCACGGTGGTGGGCCAATGGGCTGCATCGACGGGCCAGGCAGAGGAGGCTTCTCCCTCCAGGTGGTCTCTGTCGCGGACCAAACAGAGGGTAAGAGGTCATACAATACGTTTTGAAGTGATTGTTATGTTGTTGAATGTGAGAGTATTTGTTGTCTGTGGTGTGTAATGAGACAAACGACTTGACACATTAATGGAAATTTGCTTATTCCAGTTACTATAAGCATGTACCCATTAAGAAACTGACTGTGAAACCAGTTAATTCCCGTGATTATGAGGAATTGAAACATTGTGTGGTTGGAGGACGAGGCAAAAGGAAACGTCCAATAATCGGGCTACAACAACCGATGGTCAAAAACGCACTGCAGCTTGAAAATCATGTGACTAAACTAATAAAAAGATAAGAAACTAAACTATGAAACAAAGAGAAATAACATAAAGACTGCAGTAATAAGCTTTGGAGCACCTTAAAATCTCAAATTTTGGACAAAGGTAAACGCATATTCATTCCTCCAAAACCCCGAGTTATTGCAACTACTAAATACATGTTTTCATTGGCAAGATTAGCAGACTCCGGGATGAACATGCCATCACACGCTGACTCTACCATCCAAGTACACACTACAGTCAGAAGTTTTGGACACACCGTACTCATTCAAGGGTTTTTTTCCTTTATTTTTACTATTTTCTACATTGTAGATGTACATAGATGTATTGTAGACATTGAATCATGTAGTAACCACAAAAAGTGTTAAACAAATCAAATATATTTTAATATTTGGATT